>NC_048227.1:8740406-8751422 GCF_002007445.2 Ailuropoda melanoleuca
CCTAGATTTCATTTTCTTAAAGGCCAAATTAGATTAGATGACTATTTGCTGATCTTCTTGGGGGGGGGGTTCTTTAGTGCCGTTCAGCAGAATTGGTTTTCCTTCCAGTCATCTTGGCTGCAAGCAGTAACCATGGACACAGTGGGACGGGGCAGTGCCAGGTGCCTGTGGTACCATGGTGAGAACCTTCCAGAAGCCAGCAACCTGGACACTCCCCCTCCTGCTACCTGAGCTGCTGGGATATGAACTGGAGGGAGAATAGCAGATGCAACAGGATTAGGATCCTGCTTCCTTCCCACCACACTGTTGGCCCTTTTTTCCCCCCCTCTTTTTAGAAAATATTTCATTTATTTATTTGAGAGAGGAGCAGAGGGAGAGGGAAAAGCAGACTCCATGCTGGGCACTGAACCTGACGTGGGGCTTGACCCCATGACCCTGAGATCATGACCAGAGTCGGACGCTTAAGTGCTTAACCGACTAAGCCACCCAGGTGCCCCTGGCTTTTTTTCTTCAGTACTTTTAAGCTGTTCTGTTGTCTTTAGGCACTTAATTCATCTAATTGTCAATCCCTCATGGATAATCTATCTTTCTCTCTGATCGTTTTTTTTCTTTTCTTTTCATGTGGTGTACCATGTGCACCAGGTGATTTACTTTATTGTCTTTGGAATTTGTTTTAGCTTTCACTCTAATTTTGGAGAATTCTCAGCCATTGTATCTCTGATTATTGCCTTTGATTTCTTTATTCTCTCTTTTGCAACTCCTGTTAAGTGTACTGTGGAACTTTTCATTTTGCCCTCCATTTTATTTTAATAACTCATATTTCTTGTGTATTTTTCTTTCTGTTTTCACTCTGAGTGATTTCCTCAGATTCATCTTCCTATTCACGAATTCTCACTTTAGTTGTGTCTAATCTACTCTTTGATTTCTAGAATATCTATTTTGTTCTTTTTATTTTTTTATTTTTTAAAGATTTTATTTATTTATTTGACAGAGATAGAGACAGCCAGCGAGAGAGGGAACACAAGCAGGGGGAGTGGGAGAGGAAGGAGCAGACTCATAGCAGAGGAGCCTGATGTGGGGCTCGATCCCGTAACGCCGGGATCACGCCCTGAGCCGAAGGCAGACGCTTAACCGCTCTGCCACCCAGGCGCCCCTATTTTGTTCTTTTTAAAATTCACTTGTTCTTTATCTGTAATGTCTTATTTTTGCTATATAGCTTCTATTCCATCTTGTTGAATATTTATTTTATTTTATTTATTTTTTTAAGATTTTATTTTGAAGCAATCTCCACAGCCATCATGGGGTTTGAACTCACACCCTCAAGATTAAGAGTCACACACTATACCAACTGAGCCAGCCAGATGACCCTTGAACATTTTAAAGTCCTTTTCAGGAGACTATTATTTATAGTTCTGGGGTACTTCGTTCTCTGTTGAATCTGCTTTTTGTATAGCATTTGATTTTCCCGGTATCTTTTGTCATTTTTGTCTGTGAGATCATCTTTGGTGGAGATTATATTCTGTGGGGTTCTGCATGTGCCTTGTATTATGGAGGTGTCCCTTGGGACAGTTATATGGTTGTCTCTGCTAGACCCTACAGGGCTCATTGGTTCCAGGTCAAGTTTTACGTGATTTTCCAGGTCAGGGCTTCCACACTGCATAAGTAGTAGGGGAACTTGTCACACACATGTAGCGCTGGCCAGAGACTCTGGGTTCTTTCTGGTCTCCCCACCAAGGGCCTGGAGCTTACAGCTTTGTCCAGGAATTCAGTTCCAGATCCCTGGTACACAAGTCAGTGGTCTCAACTTTGGTCCCTTATAGCATATATCTGGTTTGTTTATCCTGTAGCATGTGTGTTCAGGTCCCATATGCTACAATAGCTTTCTGGTCCCTGGAGATGCTTTCATGTTCAGCAACATGTTAATAATAGTTTTAAATGTTTTTCCCCCCTACGGGCACCTGGGTGGCTCAGTTGGTTAAGCATCCGACTTTTGATCTCAGCTCAGGTTTTGATCTCAGGGTTCTGAGTTCAAGCCCCGCATAGGGCTCCATGCTGGGCATGGAGCCTACTTTAAAAAATACATTTTTTTCCTAGCATGTCTATGTATTATGTGGGAGAGATCTTTTGTATGACAATTCAGGCTGTTCTCTTTACCCAAGTGTTAGTTCCCTACTATTCATCTTCTACAAAGCAGCCAAAGAGAACTTTTAAAAAACAAACAAACCATAAATCAGAGGCACCTGGCTAACTCAGTCCTTAGAGCATGTGACTCTTGATCTCAGGGTTGTGAGTTCAAGCCCCACATTGCGTGTAGAGATTACTTAAGAAAGAATACAATCTTAAAAAATAAATAAAATAGAGGGAACTGGGTGGTGCAGTCAGTTAAGTGTCTGACTCTTGGTTTCAGCTCAGGTCGTGATCTCAGGGTCATGAGATCAAGCCCCACGTGGGGCTCCGTGCTCTGCATGGAGTCTGCTTAAGACTCAAATAAATAGGGGCGCCTGGGTGGCACAGCGGTTAAGCGTCTGCCTTCGGCTCAGGGCGTGATCCCGGCGTTATGAGATCGAGCCCCCACATCAGGCTCCTCTGCTGTGAGCCTGCTTCTTTCTCCCACTCCCCCTGCTTGTGTTCCCTGTCTCGCTGGCTGTCTCTATTTCTGTCAAATAAATAAATAAAATCTTTAAAAAAAAAAAGACTCAAATAAATAATCCTTAAAAATAAAATAAATTTTAAAAACATAAATCTGATTATTTCATCACCTTGCTTAAAACCTTCCAGTGGCTTCCTGATTGCTTAGAATAAAACCTGCCTTCATTAAGGAACTGGAACATCTTCTATATGCTGCCCCCTGACACCCTCACCAGCCTCATTGTGATCACTGGCCTTCAGCCTTTTGGTCTTTCTGCCTGTCTTGCTCCTGTCTTGGAAACTGCATCTGTCATATGCTCTCTGCCCAACTGCTTCCTCTTTAAAGGGACTTCTTCTGACACCCCCCAAAAAGCTAAGCTACACCCCAACTCTCTATTATATTACTTCACTGTATTTTCTTCATAGCACTTATCACTGTGTGGGATGATCTGTCATTTTTTGGAGGAGGGGGTTATATCATCCATCTCCCTCCCCTGCCAAGGCTGAAGTGGGCCTCCGTGAGCAACAGATGAATCTTGTCATATTTACTATTGACCCTCAGCCTCCCTCACAGTGCAGTGGGGCAGAAATTAACCCAGTGCTTCTCCTCTGTAGGTTAGATCACTCAAACCCCTGCCACCTCTCCAGAATTCCTACCCAGAAGGTCAGGAAAGAACCTGCTGGAGGCAGAGTCAATGATCAGTGTTCTGGTTCCGGCCACAAAGCTAATTGCCTGTGTGATCTTGGGCAGGTCACGTCACTAGTCCCAGTCTCCGCTTCCTCACCCCTGATATGAGGGCAACCATGCGTGGTAGAGTTTCTGTGAGAACATGAGTGAGTGTTCTTATGGCCTCGGGAGAGGCTGGGCAGCAATTCCTCTCAGGAGTAAAAGTATTCACGTCTCCATGAGGGGCTGGATGGGTGCTCCCCACCAGTGTCATGGAGCCCTGAGACTTCGCTTCCTGTGTCCTAAGCTCGTCTTCATTGGTTTTCTTCACATGTTCTTTTGTCTCTGTTGTAGCTGTATTTTGGGTGACTGTATGGATGGTAAGCTCTATGTCAGCCCACCAACAAATATATTTTGGGGGGCTTGCTCTAAGTGTCAGGCGTAAAAACCAGATCCGGCCCTGATGGAGGCTCTTCCACATCCCCTGAGGCCAGGGGTCCTGTTGTCCTCTTTGGCTTGTTCTCCAAAGTTTTGTCGGTGTTCTGAATCCGTGAGTTAGTTGAAATGCCTACCTGGCGAAAGCTGTGTCCTGAAAGTTTTCATCATTCAGCCTGTGAAGTTCCCTCCATGCCTGCAGTACCGGGTGCCAGGAATCAGTGGCAAATCAGACTTGATTGCTGAGTTCAAGTTCCTCCTAGACCCAAGGAGGAACGGATGGGCTGAACAGTCACTGCAGTCCACTAACCATAGAAGCAGAAGATCCGATGTGGGTGGGAGGAGCCCAGGAAGGCAGGATGAATGGCCTCAACTTGCTTATTCAGGAGCTCAGGGCCACACTGTGGCTTGCAGTGATCCTAAACCTGACAGCCATGGGGAAGGGGGAGAAAGTCAACGCAGACTGGAGCAGCCAGGAAGGCCTCAGAGGACCAAGGGATGGAGCCGAGAGGAAGGGAAGGGAAAAGTGTGAGTGAACAGGGGGTGCGGCACATACAGAGGCCACAGACTGGCGTCCTGGAGGCTGGATTCTTTCCTGGGCTTGTTTTGTTTGGCTCACACAGTGTTTTTTAAAAATTGGAACTTAATGTCTTTATATGGAGAACACACTTTCCTGCCCCCACGGTCCTCACCACTCTGAATTTTCAGCCCCGACCTGCCGAAACACATTTATGGAACCAGCCCAGACCCCTATCCTTGCCACCGAGAACTCAGGAGAATCAATGGGAAAGAGAATTAACAGGCAAGGTCAGCATCAGGAATACAAGTGTTGGGAGCAAGAGATACAAAAATCAGTCGTTTATTTTCCTACGCAACAGCAGCCCAGCTTGACAAGATCTCAGAAAACAGATCCTATTGACTGAAACAGCAAGATCATAAACACAATTTTATTCAAATCTGAGCTCTCCAGGCATTCACTCAAATCATATTTATTGAGTGCCTGCTCTGCATTTTATTTTAAATTAAAATTTTAAAAATGTATGTACTTTTAGAACAGGCAAAATAAAAAAAATTTTTAATTAAAAAAATTTTTTTAAAGAAAAAAAAAGTGGAGGCGTCTGGGTGGCACAGCGGTTAAGCGTCTGCCTTCGGCTCAGGGTGTGATCCTGGCATTATGGGATCGAGCCCCCACATCAGGCTCCTCCGCTATGAGCCTGCTTCTTCCTCTCCCACTCCCCGCTTGTGTTCCCTCTCTCGCTGGCTGTCTCTCTCTCTGTCAAATAAATAAAATAAAAAATCTTTAAAAAAAAAAAAAAGAAAAAAAAAGTGAAAAGATCCCTCCCACCCTTGTCCCCCTGCTGCCTCTTTCCTGTTCAACTCCAAGAGAGAACCACTCATTTACTAATTTCTTGTTGAGTCTCTCCAAATATTTTCATGTAAAAGCAAACATGAACATCCTGAAATATGACCCTCTTCCCCACTTTTTCTACAAATGATAGTTCAGAATCTTTCTTTTTCACTTAACCAGCTATTTGGGCAGTCTTTTTATACCAGCATATAAAAGGCATCCTCATTCCTTTTTACGGCCGGGTAGTAAAAAAAATATTTTTTCAGATAAAACCATGGGCTCCAGAGTAAAATTGCCTGTGTTGGAAACCTGCTGTGATTTTGAACTAATGATCTTTGTGTGCCTCAGTTTTTAAGGTGGAGATGGAGATAATAGGCACCATTCATACCATTGCAAGAATTTAGTGAGATGATGCTTATAAAAGTGTTTAGAACATTTGCCGAAATGGGTGTCTTGGTGAGCTTTCTCAGCTGCTTTTCTCATTCTAACAATGAGGGGTAAGGAGTGGCTTGGGGGGAATTTTAGATAGAGGGGCCCTGTTGAAAATCATAAAGTTTACTGAGAGATATAAAGCAGATGGATGAATGGAGAGACACGCTTTGTTTCTGGGTGGGAACTATGGAATTTGTAGAAATGTCCGCTCTTCCCAGTGTAATTTATACTACTCCCATGTGAAGCCAAAACCCTGGTAGAGGATTTATATGGGGACTCAGGTTTTTCTAAATTTATCTGGAAGAATATATGAGAGTGACTTAAAAACTTTGGAAAAGATTGCATCAAGGAGAAACTTGCCCTGCTGAATACTGAAACACGTTTTAATGATTGACGAAATTAATGGCTTAAGCATAAACAGATCAGTAGAATAGAATTAATAGCCCAGAAACATACTTTTATGGTCATGCAAATTAATTGTATGACAGAGGGGACCTTGCAAGTCAACGGGGATGGAAAGATTCTTTTGATAAATTAGGCAGGGTTAGGCATTTGGTTAGCTGTTCATAGGGAGAGTCTCACCTCAGGCTGCATGCCTAGATAAATTCTGGATGGATTAAAACGTTAAATTTGAGAGGGGTGAAATCAAACCATTAAAAAAAAAAAAAGCCCTTGAAGAATATAGAAGGAAGCTTTTGGGGAAGAGGAGGGCCTCTGAGTTTTAAAGCAGTCAAAAATATCACAGTGAAAGAAACTTTGACTTAGGTGATCACAAGAAGTTAAGGGCCCTGTATTAGTTTCCTAGGGCTGTGTAATAAAGTACCATAAACTGGGTGGCTTGAGACAACAGAAATTTATCATCTCAATTTTCTGGAGGCTAGAATGGCAAGCTCACGCTGTTGGCAGGGCCAGGCTCCTCCTGAAACCTACAGGGAAGAATCCTTTGTTGCTGCTTCTACTTTCTGGTGTTTGTTGGGAGACCTTGGTGTTCGTTGGCTTGTAGGTGCATTATTCCCATCTCTGTCCCCGTTTTCACCTGGGGTTCTCCCTGTGTGTCTTTCTCTCTCTCTCTGCTCTCTCTCTCCTTTTTTTTTTTTCTTTGAAGATTCATTTATTTGAGAGAGAGCACATGTACATGCGAGTGGGAGGAGGGGCAGAGTGAGAGGGAGAGAAAGAATCTCAAGCAGACTCCCTGATGAGCGTGGAGCCCAATGAGGGGCTTGATCCCAGGACCCCGAGATCATGACCTGAGCTGAAGTCAAGAGTTGGCCACTCAGCTGACTGAGTGGAGGACCCCCATGTGTCTCTCTCTTCTTATAAGGACACTGGTCATATTGGATTAAGGGCCCACCCTACAGGGGACCACATCTCAACTAATATCTGCAACAACCCTATTTCCAAGTAAGGTCACATACTGGGTGTTAGGACTTCAGCATATCTTTTGGAGGGGACAGAATCCGACCCTTAACAGGCTTCGTATGTCAAAGTACTACAAAGGACTTCATCTAACGTAGCACATTGGCTACATTCCTCCATCTCCCAAGATTGGCTATAATAGTAGTAAAGAAGAATGAGAAAGACCTACAAGGACGAAGAATGGGAGAGGGTTCATTATCAAATGAGATGTTTCAACACATTTTGGAAAGAATTAAAGAAACTAACAGGAGGGCAGATACACTGTGATGGGCCCAGACGAGCTTGAGCTTGGAGGTGCCATGGTGGGGGTGGTGTAGGGGAGGACTGAAATCAGGTGGAGAGGGTATCAGTCTGTAAGAACCTGTCTTCCCACCCCACTGCTGCATTGCAGCAGACAGTTATACTGCAGCTGTGGACCAGATTGGAGAAGCAGACCCGGATGTTCTCTTAACTCAGAGGCTCTATATGGCAGAGCGTGGGGTACCCCAGTGCTGAAAACAAGGGGATTAGTTTGGAACTTGCACTCCATCCAGATGAGCCAAGGATATTCACCTCCTAGGCCAGTGATCAGATGTTTTCTGGAGAAACCCAAGGCCTCAGAACAAAGCCCTTCACAGTCAGATCTTGGGGAGGCACCAGTGTGGGGCTGGCACACTGCCCACTCTCTCAGAAATGAAATTTGCCAGCTGATGAGCTCTACCATTGGAACTTCCACGCGGAAGCTCATACCAACAGCTAAACCAGGGATCAGCTGACATATAAGGAAAGGGAAGGCTGCGTGAACAAAAGAACTAAAATAAACAATCAGGAAGAAGCTATCTGTAAGAAACAAAGACAATGCAAGTTCAAAAGAAAACTTCAGAAACTTCCAGATGGTATTCACACAGAGTTCAAGAAGTCAGTGAACTCAGTCGAATTTCATTTGAAGGTAGAGAAGATAAAGTCAAGGAAATCTGTCACAAAGTAGCAAAGAAGGACAAGGAGTTGAAAAGTACACAGGGCAGATAAGGAATGTGGAGCATCCATCCAGAAGGTTCAATATAAAAATAAGAGTTCCAGAAAGAGAAACAGAGATAACAGAGAAGAGGAAGCCAAAGAAGCTGTACCAGGAACACATCTGCAGACCACAGGTACCCAGCACAGTGAATGACAGAAGTCACGCCAAGGGGCAGCATTGTGAAATTTTCCTTCAGTGGGGTTCATGACGGGATTTTACAGTTTCCCAGAGAGGAACAACAGCCACCAGGCACAGAAATGGGAATTGGTTGGCATTGATCTTTTCAAGAGTGACTCCCGGACGCTAGGTGTTGTATGCCCTCAGCATTCTGGAGGAAAATTATTTTCCCGTGTGTTATTTCATACCCAAATGACTAATAAAGTGTGAAAGCAGAACACAGATATTTCCAGATAACCAAGGATGGAAGAAAAAGATATCTCTGTGATTCCTTTTTTTTTTTTTTAAGACTTACTTATTTTTTATTTTAGAGAGAAAAGGAGAGAGGGAGAGAGAGAGCATGCATGAATGGGGGAGGGGCAGAGAGAGAGGAGAAGCAGACTCCCTGCTGAGCAGGCAGCCAATATGGGGCTCGATCTCAGGACCCTAAGATCACCCTGAGCTGAGACCCAAGAGCCAGATGCTTAACCGACTGAGCCAGCCAGGCACCCCTCTGTGATTCCTTTTTATGGGAGGTGCCCTTCAACAGAAGAAAGGTAGAAGACAGCGTGAGGTATAGAGAAGCGGACCCAGTGCAAGTGCACAGCCCCAAGGGGCGCCTCCTGGAAACAAGGTGCCCCACATGATATCTCCCACAGTAGAGTATTTGGGAGAAGTTGTATGTAGAAAGTTATGCAGATAAAATAAAGGAATTATTAACTTCAAGAAAAATAAAAAATGGACCAAGAATGAAAATGTAATCATTCCCCGTCTATGTGCAGAATGACATTTATACAGTCATCATTTATTTTTTTTTAAGATTTTATTTATTTATTTGATAGAGAGAGAGACAGCCAGCAAGAGAGGGAACACAAGCAGGGGGAGTGGGGGAGGAAGAAGCAGGCTTCCCAGCGGAGCAGGGAGCCCGATGTAGGGCTCGATCCCAGGACTCCAGGATCATGCCCTGAGCCAAAGGGAGACGCTTAATGACTGAGCCACCCACGCGCCCCCTACAGTCATCATTTAAACACTGATTATTTCACTGAAATATTTGTATATCTGTGTTGAGCAGATGAGGAAGTAGAGATGGCTGGATATCTAAGGGAACTATGTTTTAGCTATCATGATAGGAAGTCATTAGGTAACCTTTCAAATTAATAAATGAAGAAATAGTGTATGTATAATAATTGAAAATATCAAGTTTATTATTAACTACCAGAAGGGAAAATATGTAAAAAGCAAGACTACCTTTGGGAAGTAGAATTGGAAGGGTGGAGGGAGAAACGAGTAACTGCTGGTTGTTTATTGGAAGCTGTCTTCACGGGGTGCTGTTGAGCATCCAACGCTTCATCTTGGGTCTGGACTTGATTTCTGGGTTGTGAGTTCAAGCCCTGCATCGGGCTCCATGTTGGGCACGGAGCCTACTTTAAAAAAAAAAAAAGAAGGTGTCCTTAGCACTTGATTTTTTAAAAATTTTCACTTCAAAAACAATTAACTGTTAATCATTTTATTTAAAAAAAAATTTAGGGGCACCTGGGTGGGTCAGTCAGTTAAGTGTCTGCTTTCGGCTCAGGTCATGATCTCAGGGTCCTGGGATCAAGCCCCATATCGGGCTCTCCACTCAGCAGAGAGTCTGCTTCTCCTTCTCACTCTCCCTCTGTGCTCTCCCTCTCCCTATCTCTCAAATAAATAAATAAAAATCTTTAAAAAAATTTTTTTAAAGACTTATTTTAGAGAGAACACACATCCAAGTGGGGGGAGGGGGAGAGAGCCTCCCCATTGAGCATGGAGCCCAACACGGGGCTCGATCCCAGGACCCCAAGACCATGACCTGAACCACCCAGGCGCCCTGTCCATTAATCATTTTAAAGTGTACATTTCAGTGGCATTAAGTACGTTGAAAGTATTGTGCAACCACTATCTGTCTCTAGTTCCAAGACATTTTCTTCCTCCCCCACAAAGGAAACCCATTAAGCAGTCACATTCCTGTCTCCTTGCCCTCACCCCCAGCTCCTGGCAACCACCAGTCCGGTTTCTGTCTCTACAAATTTATCTTTCCCTGTTTCGGGAGGTTTATACAGCTGGAATCATACAGCGTGAAATCTTTTGTGTTGACTTCTTTCATCTAGCGTCATGTTTTTGAGGTACGTCCATGGTGTAGCATGTGTCAGTGTTTCTTCATTCCTTTTTATGGCTGAATCCTGTTCCATCGGGTGGTTAATACCACCTTGTTTACCCATTCATTAACCAAAGGACATCTGGGTTATTTCCACATTTTGGCCGTCGTGAATAGTGATGTTATGAACATTCGTGTTCAGGTATTTGTTTGAATATCCATTTTCAGTTATCTGGGTATATACCTAGGAGTACAATTGTTGGGTCGCATAGTAATTTTGTTTAACCCTTTGAGGAATTTCCAAACTGTTTTCCACAGCAGCTGCACCATCTTCCATTCCCACCAGCAATGCCCAAGAGGTCTAATTTCCCCATATCCTTGCCAACACCTGTTATTTTGTTTCTTTTCTTTCTTTCTTTCTTTCTTTCTTTCTTTCTTTCTTTCTTTCTTTTTTTCTTTTCTTTTCTTTTCTTTTCCTTTTCTTTTTTCTTTTCTTTTCTTTTCTTTTCTTTCCTTTTCTTTCCTTTTCCTTTTCTTTTCTTTTCTTTTCTTTTCTTTTCTTTTCTTTTCCTTTTCCTTTTCTTTTCTTTTCTTTTCCTTTTCCTTTTCTTTTCCTTTTCCTTTCTTTTCTTTTCCTTTCTTTTCCTTTTCCTTTTCCTTTCTTTTCTTTTCTTTTCTTTTCCTTTCTTTTCCTTTTCCTTTTCTTTTCCTTTTCCTTTCTTTTCCTTTTCCTTTTCTTTTCCTTTTCCTTTCCTTTCCTTCCCTTTCCTTTCCTTCCCTTTCCTTCCCTCCCCTCCCCTCCCCTCCCCTCCCCTCCCCTC
>NC_048227.1:8751772-8976531 GCF_002007445.2 Ailuropoda melanoleuca
CCCCCTCCCCTCCCCTCTCCTTTCCTCCATGAAGTATACCCAGCCTAGTGGATGTCAAGTAGTATCTCATTGTGGTTTTTGATTGTCATTTCCCTGATGACTAATAATGTTGAGTATCTCTTCATATGCGTATTAGCAATTTGGGTGTTTTCTTTAGAGAAATGTTTATTTATGTCCTTTACCTATTTTTCAGTTGAATTGTTTTTCTTTTTGTTGCTGAGTTGTAAGAGTTTTTTTATATACTCTGGATACTAGATTCCGATCAGACATATGATTTGCTAATATTTCCTCCCACTCTGTGGATTGCCTTTTCACTTTCTTGATGGCTTGATTTTTGAAACTACATTCATGTATGGTTTTGATGATCTTTATTAAAAAATTAAAATTAGTAAAAGGGTAACAATTATAGCTATTGTCAGAAAGGAACTGTTTTTAAAAGTGGTAGGGTAAATATTTTACTATATAAAGAACTTCTTTTATTTTATTTTATTTTATTTTTTATTTATTCGACAGAGATAGAGACAGCCAGCGAGAGAGGGAACACAAGCAGGGGGAGTGGGAGAGGAAGAAGCAGGCTCATAGCAGAGGAGCCTGATGTGGGGCTCGATCCCATAATGCTGGGATCACGCCCTGAGCCGAAGGCAGACGCTTAACCGCTGTGCCACCCAGGCGCCCCTATATAAAGAACTTCTTTTTTAAAGATTTTATTCATTGATTTGAGAGAGAGAGAGCAACCGTGAGGAGGGGGGAGGGCAGAGGGAGAAGCAGAGTCTGATCCCTGCTAAGCAGGGAGCCCAACATGGGGCTCGATCCCAGGACCCTGAGACCATCACCTGAGCCAAAGGCAGACGCTTCACCAAATGAGCCACCCAAGTGCCCTACTATATAAAGAACTTACATAAACCTCTAAGTAAAATGCTCCAATAGATGACTGGATATGAATAGATGACCCTCAAAGGAAGGAAACAATTCATAAACACAAGAAAAACTAGTAAGAAATACAAAATAATCAAAGAAGATACTCATATGTTTCTTCCTAGTGACAAAATTGAATAATGTCAGGATGTACAAAATCGGGTGCTCTTCTGATAAAGTACAAATTGGCCTTTTTGGAAACAGTTGGGCACAAAATGTTGAGAATGTTATTTATTACTCTTTGACCTACTAATTCAACTTCTAAGAATCTGTCCTAGGAAAAGAACTTGAAATATACAAAATCCTCTTACAAACAAAGATGCTTGTCACAATGTTATTTAGTGGTGAAAAATTGTAAACAACTTCTGCATTCAGCAGCAGGTGGATGAGTAATTTCTGATGCACCCAGTGCTCGCTTAGCACACAGTGGGCATGAAATAAATAGTTGTTGAATGGCTGACTATATCCATGGGATGGAATATTATGCAGTCATATAAAATGATATTTATGTTATTTTTAACAAATGAAATTCTTAAAAAGGAGGAATGTGACCTTTATTTAAATGTTTATCAGGATTATGGCCACACCACCTGTGTTTTGTTTTGTTAAGATTTTTATTTCTATTGGTAAAAATAAAGATCAGGCAAAAGCACAGGAAAAAGAAGGAAATAAAAATGTTACCTCTGGGGGTGGAATATTAAAAAATAAAAAATAAACCATCTCCTGGGGGCACCTGAGTAGCTCAGTCAGTTAAGCGTCTGCCTTCAGCTCAGGTCATGTTCTCAGGGTCCTGGGATCGAGTCCTGCATCAGGGTCCCTGCTTAGCAGGGATTCTGCTTCTCCCTCTCCCTCTGCCCCTCCCCCAGCTTGTGCGCCCACTCTTTCTGTCTCTCAAATAAATGAAAAAAAATGTCAAAAAAGTAATATATATACCATTTCCTTAACTCCTGCACAATTATCCAGCCTATCTCAGCACCTGGGTGGCAGGGATGATCAGAAAGTGGGGCCACAGCTTCGGCTGGACCCTCTCTTTCCCCGTTGGATTATTTCAGTAAAGATTTCTACCTTCGTTAGGCCTGGGGCATCTGACTCTTTGCTGGGTATGCTGGGAAATGCAAAATGGACGAAATTGATTCTCAAGCACTTACAGGCACCCGTTTTGCACGAGGGACCAAGGACGCAAAGTTCAAGGAGCCCCTCACTCCAGGGACTTCACGTTTAAGATCAAATAAAACCGAATACCCATCAGGGCTCCACACCATCTTCCGTACATGCGTAGCAAAGGATGATGCTATTTTCAAGTTTCCTGATGGCGCTATTGGCGCACCTGACTCAACCCACTCAGCTGACACCTCTGTACCAGGCCTAGGACACCTGAGTGCTCATTTTGTCACCAATCCTCGCTCTGTTCTTGAGGTTTGTGGCATGGGCTCCTCATGGGAACACAGACACAATTGTTGAACGTACTCCAAGGAGACTGCCGCCAGGTGCCAGGGCACAGCCAAAATTATATTATACATTCGTATATGTGTATGGATACATATGTTTATACATGTATGCGTATATACCTGTGTAAGTAATTGTCTATGAGTTGATATTGGCTTTATAAAAAATAAAATTAAAAATTAAAAAATAAAATTCTGCTTTGCGTTTCTCTTAAGGCATTCACTCTGCTTCCTTGCTTTATTGTCTTGCTGTCTGGGTTGCTGCAGGCTGATCCAGGAGGCTCTGCAAAGGGAGGACAAGGGTCCTGGGCATGGCCACAGTGTGGAGCTGAGCCAGGGGACCTCAGAGAAAATGAAGGGGGCCTTGAAGAGAGCCTCTGGTCGCCTGGAAGCACTTTTCCTTGACACTCAAGTTGGGGACACCCAGGTGCCATGGGGCTTCTCTGCTGCTGGCTCCCAAGGAGACTCCAGTGATTTGAAGGTTGCAATTAGAACCCAGAGCGGAGAGGCCCGTGATGAGCCACCTCCCACCCACTGGTGTGGTACAGCTGTCCCTGAGAGAGGACCAAAGGCTGCCCGTGGCGGGCGGGAGGGAGGCAGCTGCTGGCAGCGGGCACGGGCCCAGGCCTGGGAGCACCAGGCGGAAGAATCCCATGGAGGGCCTGACAGGTGGAGCTTTGTGTCCCGGCTGTCCTCATCCGGAGGGGTGGCCAAGCAGATCTCTCCTTAACCCGGCTTTCTCTCATCCGGCCGCACTTGGCTGCCTTCCAGTGACTCAGTCCTCTAGGATCTCTCCGGAGAGCCCGTCTTTCCCCAGTCCTGCAGATGCAGCACCGTGGGCTCCCCTTTGGAGCCCAGACTCCCTGGGGGCCCCTCAGGCTTGGCCACTCATGGTGAGGCTGAGGGCCTTTGGTTTATATGGTGGAGGGGGTCTCACTTTCTGATCACAGAAAGTCCTGCAAGCTCTTGCCCTGCCCGAAAGAATGAAACCCTAGTGCATTTGCCGACAGCACCTCCCAGGATTGTGACACAGTGGTGCTCCAGCAGTGTGGGCAGGCACCATGGTGGGTCCAGGGTGCAGGAAAGACCCCAGCTTTGCCTGCAGTTTCGTGGAAGACCCAGCAAACAGCTAGAGTGAGTGTACTAGCTGAGGGGTGAAGGCATGCTGTAGGGGCGCTTGGAAGGAAGTACTGAACTCTTTCGAGGTGCGGAGGATAAGCTTACAGAGGAGGTAAGGCATGAGCTCTGCCTTGAAGGAGTTTTACAGTGGAAGGCAGAAGAGAAAAATAGGGGGGCGCCTGGGTGGCACAGCGGTTGGGCGTCTGCCTTCGGCTCAGGGCGTGATCCCGGCATTATGGGATCGAGCCCCACATCGGGCTCTTCTGCTGTGAGCCTGCTTCTTCCTCTCCCACTCCCTCTGCTCGTGTTCCCTCTCTCACTGGCTGTCTCTGTCTCTGTCAAATAAATAAATAAAATCTTTAAAAAAAAAAAAAGAAGAGAAAAATAGGGAAGAAAACATACAGAAAGCCCAGGGCATGAAAGAAAGGTGAGTTTTGGGAACAACGGGAGTCTGGGAATATGGGATGCGAAGGGAGGAAGGATAGGGGAAATGAAGCTGGGAGGAACAGTTGGGCCCAGACTGTGGCCCCACTGGACGCAAGCTTGGACCCTCTCTGCACTGCCCCATTTCGTAGATCTCAAGTGATTAATGCAGACTGATGTTTGTCTCTTGGAGCTAATTCAAATCCTTCAGCCTCACTCTCAAAGTCCTTGAATTAGAATGCCCCGTCCCGTCCACCATGCCCTTGCCTGACCAGCAGAGCACGAATGGATTAGCAGCAAAATCCCTCTAGGCTGCAGGCTGGGGACACATTTAACAAGGAGGAGGTGGGGGCATGGTCAGAAGAGTTTGCTCCTATGTGTGAGTTTTGTAGCAGGTATGTTTTGGAGTGTGTGTGTGTGTGTGTGTGTTTGTGTGTAGTGTGTGTCTAGTTAGCCATTATCTCTCTATCTGTTGCTCCTTAAGCATTCCAAGGTCAAGAGGTCTGCATAAACAACTAAACTCTTACCTCCTGGGAAATAGGAATATCAATTCCCTGTGGGCTACAGTTGACTTTGCTTGCTCCTTCCTTCCTTCCTTCCTTCCTTCCTTCCTTCCTTCCTTCCTTCCTATTCTGTAAAATGAGGATATTGACCTAGATAGCTTTCAGACCTTTTAAATTTACTAATTTGATGAACCTTTGTTAATCGCTTGCCATGAGCAGGCATTGTGCCAGCCCTAGTGGTTCATATGGTGAGCGGACAAGACAGGACCATGTGCCACCTTCATGCACCTGGTGGTGGACAGATGTTTAAGAAGACAGGCATAATGTGGCAAAAAGAACAGCAGGTGCTATGGGGTGAATGATAGAACCACTCTAATCTGGGGATAGCAAGCAGGGAGGTTCAAGTCAACATCTGAAGGAAGAGCAGGAATTTGCTGGAGAAAGGTTAAGAAGAGCATTCCAGGCAGAGGATGCAAAAGCCAGAAGGTGGAGAAATGCTTTCATTCCAGGAATGGGGTGGATTGCCTGCAGAATGGACAAGGAAGAGATAGAGGGCTTAAGGTAGGGCTAAAGAGACAGGGTCAATACACAAGGCCCTGAGAGTGTTATATTTTATCCTATGGATAACCTTCAAAGGGTTTGAAGCAGAGAAATGATTGTACCTGCACTTTGTAAAGCTCTTTCCGGTGTACTGTTGCAACCACATAAGTATTTGAATGAGGCAGCAGGACAGGTGAAAGGGAGGCCTCGTTGTGAAGAATGAGATGGTGGGGCAAGGCATCAGGTAGGAGGACAGTGTGGTGACCACAGGGATGGAAAGAAGTGGATAGGGACATTTAAAAGACCGAGCTGCCAGCACCTGGTCATTGCAGAGATGTGAGAAGAAGCGTAGTCAAGGATTTATCTCAGGATTCTGGCTTTGGCCACAACCCAAAGCATGATGGCGTCATCAGATTGCAGGGATGGTCAGGGATGGATTTGGGACATGTTGACTCTGAGGTCACTGTGGACATTGCTAAGCAGATCTGGAAGCCAGAGAGATGGAAATTATGTTGGCGTCTGGGTGGGAATGGGAGGCATGGGAGGTGGAGGAGACCACCGAAGGAGAGAGTGCAGAGGACCAAGGGGATGTATCTGTCCCTAGGACCCCAACGTTTAACACACAGGTGAAGAAGAAGCCAGCCAGGGAAAGAAAAATGGAGAGAGAAGGAGGGAAATCAGGAAAGTTTGGTGCCACAGAGGCCAAGGGCAGAGAGTTTCGTGAAGGTCAGAGTGCCAAGCCATGGAAAACATGACTAAAAAATACCAGCTTTCGTTAGATGGGAACTGGAACAAAAATGTGTTCTTTGGATTTTGCAAATGGAGCTTATTGTTGATCTAGCAAGACGCAGAAGAACATAAAATGAAGACAGTCAATGAAGGCAGGTCTTTCAAGAAGTTTGACTTGGAAAAGTGGGCTGTAGTTGGAGGGTGTGTTAGGTTGGTGAGAGACTTTCTTTTTTTAAGTTGGGGAACTTTATTTAGAAGCAGATGGAGGTGCCTGGGTGGCTTGGAAGGTTAAGTGTTGGCTTTCAGCTCCGGTCATGATCTCAGGGTCCTGGGATCAAACCCCCCAGGTTCCCTGCTCAGCAGGGAGTCTGCTTCTCCCTTTCCCTCTACCCCCCTCCCACCCACTGCTCATGCACGCTGTCTCTCAAATAAATAAAGTCTTTTAAAAAAAAATAAAAAATAAAAGCAGATGGAGATAAACTGATACAGAATGATTGGGTTACAGGACACAGGGATGTATGAGCTGGGTTCAGTCAGAGAAGCAGAACCACTTGGATTATAAGGGATCTATTATAAAGATTTGATCTTGCATAGTTGTGGGAACCTGTTACCCTGTCTATGTGACGTTGTTGTCTCTGTACCTGGTATTAGACCTTGAAGGCCATAGGGAGGCAGTTGGGAAAGGAAGAAGCATGTGAATTGGGGGGAGCAAGAAAAAGCTGGAACCTTAGAGGTTGAGCTGGAACCCACAAGGATGGACTGGAGCTGTGCTGGTTTCTCGCTGACTCTCTTCTTCCAACTTTGATAATGAAGTTGTCATGCAAAGTATGGGTGTTCTTTGTCACAGAGCTAAATATGCCCCTGGCCCAGGAGTTGGAGAAGCTAGAGCTAGGGGAGATGCAGGCCTGGTTCCTGCTCCATGCCAACCAGTTGACCCAGCAGACAAGTGACAGTGTATATTTCTACAACAATGCCTGGTGCTTGCACCAACTTCCTGAGCATAGAGGAACATGGCTGCTCCTTCATAGTTGCCTTCCAAATGTTGGGCCAAGTACCTCATGATAATTTGGAACTACACAAAGAAGGTAATTCTGGGAAGGGTAGTCCAGTTTAGTTAAACTGATAGAATACAGATCCATCTTAATACTTAAACAAATACTTAAACAAGTATTTATGGGGCGCCTGGGTGGCTCGGTTGTTGAGCGTCTGCCTTCGGCTCAGGGCCCACATCGGGCTCCCTGCTCTGCTGGGAGCCTGCTTCTTCCTCTCCCACTCCCCCTGCTTGTATTTCCTCTCTCGATGGCTGTCTCTCTCTCTCTGTCAAATAAATAAAATATTTTTTAAAAAACACAAGTATTTATGAGCAGATTCAGGCACTGTTTTAGGAGCTGGGGATACAATGTAATCAGAGTTCATCTTCATAGAACGTAGGTTCCAACAGGGAAATCAGGCAATAGCAAGTACGTATATGATATCATGCCAGATTGTGGTAAGTACTACTGAAAAAGAGAGAGAGAGAGAGAGAAGGCTAGTGTTGGCGGTGGGGGTTGGGTGAGAAGGAGGTTTTATTGGGGAGGGTGGTTGGAAAACCTGTTTGATGAAGTACTGTTTAATCACAGATGGTAATGAAGTGATGAAGCCAGCCAAGCAGAGATCATGGGAAAGAGCTTTTTAGGCAAAGGTAAACAGTATGTGCAAAGGCCCTGAGGCAGGAACAGCCTTGTTCAAGAAACTGCAAGAATGCCAGCCACCCTGGGATGGTAGGTGGGAGGTGAAGTTGGAGAGCTAGGCAGTAGCCAGATCACGTAGAACAGCCATCATCTAACCTAGCTAGTGGTTCCCTTCAAGACCTCACTTGGAAGGCTTGTCCTTTTTTGACCTTACTTAAACCATCCCCAGTGCCTAGAATCCTCTCCCCAGGGACATTTGTCGAATATTTTAACATCACAGCTGCATGAGGCAATGGATAACAGTTGGGGTGGACAATAGACTAACATAGAGCTTAAAAGGAAAGGCTGAGGAGTAAGCTGTCCATCGGGGGCTTTTATTTTATTTTATTTTGTTTTGTTTTTTCCACTGGGAGTTTTAAAAGCTCTGATGTTCCTGTAATCCATGTACCTATGTTGGCTGTGTGCATGTTCAGAAACGACTTGAGAAGGCAATAATCTCTCACCTCTGACTGACCTTGAAGCTTCATGCAAGCAGGACATGAAAGTCGGGCTGAGGTATGAACTGCCTGGCTGAGTGTTGAAGGCATGCCCCAACATGCAAACAGAACCCCTCAGCAAAGAGGGAGAGATTTATTGGTTCCAGGAGGTTAAGGAAATCTCTGTCTAATCATTAGCTGACCACTGAGTTTACTGAGCAAAGGCTTCACTGATCACTCATGACCTAGAATACAGACTTTGGAGAATTACTTTAGGAAAGTCACCAAACAAACAACCACCACATTAAGCAGCAACAACGACAAACCCTATGAAGGAGCAGAATCTGATTTCCAGAGTTGCTACGTTATATTGTTTGAAATGTGCAGTTTTCAACAAAAATTATGAAATATGCAAAGAAACCATAAGAAAATATAATCCTGTATACCTGGGGGGAAAAGCAATTGATAGAAACTGTCCCCAGAGAAGCCCAGACACCCAAATTACTAGACAAATTAGGTCCACTCGTTCATTTTGTTTTTGTACTTTTAAATTTTTAAAAAGATTTTATTTATTTGAGAGAGAGTGAGAGAGAGAGCATGAGCAGGGGGAGGGGCAGAGGGAAAGGGATAAGCAGACTCCCCACTGAGCAGGGAGCCCAACGGGCTCAATCCCAGGAACCCAGGATCACGACCTGATGAAGGCAGATGCTTAAGTGACTGAGCCACCCAGGCACCCGTAGGCCCACTATTTTATTTTATTTTATTTTATTTTAATTTTATTTATTCATTTATTTATTTATTTTTATTCTTTTTATTATTTCTTTATTTGAGAGAGAGATAGGGTGAGCAAGAGAGAATGAGAGAGAGCGAGAGTGAGAGAGGGCACACTCGGGGTTGGGGAGAGGGAGAAACAGGCTCCCCGCGGAGCAAGGAGCCCAACGCAGGCATCGATCCCAGGATTCTGGGATCATGACCTGAGCCAAAGGCAGAGGCTAAACCAGCTGAGCCACCCAGGTGCCCAGTCCGCTATTTTAAATATGTACAAAGAGCTAAAGGAAACCAAATTTAAATGAAAGTATGAAAATGGAGTCTCAGGGGCGTCTGGGTGGCACAGCGGTTAAGCGTCTGCCTTCAGCTCAGGGCGTGATCCCGGCGTTATGGGATGGAGCCCCACATCAGGCTCCTCCGCTAGAGCCTGCTTCTTCCTCTCCCACTCCCCCTGCTTGTGTTCCCTCTCTCGCCGGCTGTCTCTATCTCTGTCAAATAAATAAATAAAATCTTAAAAAAAAAAAAAAAGAAAATGGAGTCTCACGTGGAGGCAATTGGTAGAAATTATAAAAAAGAAACCAAAAAGAAAATCATAGAATTGAAAAGTATAACTCAAACCAAAAAAATTCACGGGCAGGGCTCAACAACCAATTTGTGCAGGCTGAAGAAGGAATCAGCAAGCTTGAAGATAGATCAGTTGAGATGTTTGAAGAAATAATGACCAAAAACATGCCAGATTTGATAAAAAAAAAAAAAATCATCTCCACATCCAAGAAAGTCAACAAACTCCAAGTAGAATAAATTCAGAGATCCTCACCTGGACACACTATAACCCCAGTATCAAAAGCCAAAGACAAGGAGAGAAAGTAGCAAGAGAAAAGTGACTCATCATATACAGGGGATCCTCAATAAGATTAACAGCTGATTTCCCATTAAAAAACAAAACACAGACAACAAGGCCAGAAGACAGTGGGAGGACATAATCAAAGTGACAAAAGGAAGGAAAAAAACCTGCCAATGGAGAATTCTATGTTTGGTAAAAGTGTCCTTTAAAAATGGAAGATAAATTAAGATATTCCTCAGTCTGATAAGGGGCATCTACAAAAAATCCACAGCTGACATCATACTTAATCGCGAAAAGATTGAAAGTTTTCTTCCCTAAGGTCAAGAACAAAACAAGGATGTCTGTTCCTACCACTTCTATTCAGGATTATGCTGGGGGTTTTCATGCGAGCAATTAGGCAAGGAAAAGAAATAAAAGGCATCCAGATTGGCAAAGAAGTGAAACTATCTCCATTGGTTGATGACATGATTATATATTTATATATCTCTCTCTAAAAATCCACCACCAACTATTAAACTAAGAAGTGAGCCAAGCAAGGTTACAGAGTACAAGATGAACACTTTAGAAATCAGTTGTAGTTCTATATGCTAGGTATGAAAAAATCCAAAAATGAAATTAAGAATACAATTCCATTTATAATAATAAAAATTAATAAAATGCTTAGGAATAGGTTTAACCAAAGATGTGCAAGACTTGTACACTGAAAACTATAAAATTTTGTTGAAAGAAACTCAAGAAGACCCAAATAAAGGAGAGACATCATATGTTCAAGGGTCAGAAGGCCTAACTAATATTGTTAATAAGGCAATACTCCCCTAATTGATCTATGGATTCAATGCAATCCCTCTTAAAATTTTAACTGCCTCTTTGCAGAAATAGATAAGCAGAGACTTAAATTTATATGAAAATTCGAAGAACCCCAAACAGCCAAAACAGTTTTGAAAGAGAAGAATAAAGTGGGTGGAGTCATCCTTCCCGTAGTGTGGTCCTGTCATAAGGATAGACATACAGGTCAGTCAGATAGAAGTGAGCTTTCAGAAAGAAATCCATATATCCTTGGTCAGTTCATTTTTTTTAAAGATTTTATTTATTTATTTGACAGAAAGCCAGCGAGAGACCGAACACAAGCAAGGGGAGTGAGAGAGAAAGAAGCAGGGTCCCAGCGGAGCAGGGAGCCTGATGTAGGGCTCGATCCCAGCTCCCTGGGATCAGGCCCTGAGCCAAAGGCAGACACTCAATGACTGAGCCACCCAGGCACCCCTGGTCAGTTCAT
Source organism: Ailuropoda melanoleuca (assembly GCF_002007445.2). Lineage (NCBI taxonomy): Eukaryota > Metazoa > Chordata > Mammalia > Carnivora > Ursidae > Ailuropoda > Ailuropoda melanoleuca. Next base: position 8,762,478 of record NC_048227.1, read on the forward strand.
TTTTGACTAGGGTGCCAAGACCAGTCAATGGGGAAAGAAGAGTCTTCATCAAATGGTGCTGTACAACTGGATATCCATATGCAAAAGATAAAGTTGAACTCCTACCTCACACCATATATAAAAATGAACTGCAAAAGGATCAAAGGCCTAAATGTCAGAGCTAACCCTATAAAACTCTTAGGAGGAAACATGGATGTTTGAAAGCCATCATTCCCTTGGGCCTGATGTTCCATCTAGGAAATTGGAACTCTCGTACTTTGCTGACGGGAATGTAAAATGCTGAAATCTATGGTATTGAATTATCTCTCTATTTAGAAAAAATTATTATTCTGGCTGCATATAGGGAAGGAGCATAGTTGCCCAAGACTAGGGATTGGGAGATTGTGGCAGTGATGAGTTGATGGCATTCTAAGGCCCAAGGGGGTGATGTCTTTAAAAGTGGGGAAGACCTGGGACAAAACTTGTTTGGAGAGGCTGGCCTCCGTGGGAAGAGGGACACCTCCCAACATTGAGCCAAGAGAGAAGGGATGTGGGCACAGGGCTGGGCATTTTAGAAGTTTGGGTCTGTCTCTGGGTTTGGTCCAGAAGGGATTATGAGCGATTGTGGACAGAGGATTCAAGTAGCTGTGGGCAAGCAGGGAGCATGGCCTTGGCTTCTGGGAAGATCAAGGAGCCCCGTAACAGAGTATGCAGGGCTGCTTCCCGGGAATCAATCCTCTTGAATTGTCCCCAACACTGAGTTTCGAGTTGGAATATGGGGAAATTTGAGAAATTCATCCCATTATTATGGCTCAGTAATACCGGCTACAGACTGATTTTAATGGAATGACTGTTTTATGACATCAAAGTGACTGATTAATCAAGAACTGGCATTGTATTTTATAATAAGGGTTTAATTTTGAACAGGATATGTGCCGATACATTGATAAAACGTAGAATTAATAATTCTGTGAAAAGAACATGCTTTACTTGATTGACAGAATTTTTTTCATCTGCAGGGTCTCACTTGGTGTCTGTAGCAACCACGTGAAGCAAGTTTTATTATTTTCACAGTCATTTTATATAAAGCAGTGGGGGCTTAGGGAGTTACTTCTCCAAGCAGCCCGAACCCAGGCCTTGGTAATCTCACGTTCTTTCCACTCTTACCCCATGAATCAAGCAGGATACTTTTTTGTTTATTCAAATGCTCAGGGTGTGTTGCCAAGGTGCCTTTTTCCGGAAAGTCTATTTTTATAGAATGTCTTTGGTACTTGTCCATTCCAGTGGTTATTTTGAATGACTTTTTTTTTTCTGTTAATAATACTAATGTTAATTATAGAAAATCTAGAAAAACATTTTTTAAAATCACCACTCAGATAACTCCTGTTAACGTTTTAATGTGTTTCTTTCCAGTGTCTGCCTGTAAATATACTGCCTATAAATATACACACACGAAACACTCACACACAGAGTTAACCCTTGAACAACACAGGTTTCAAATGAGTAAGTTTACTTATATGTGGCTTTTTTACAGTCCTGTACCGTAAATATATTTTCTCTTCCTTATGAATTTTTTTTAAGATTTTATTTATTTATTTGAGAGAGAGAGTGTGCGCAAGCCGGGTGAGGGACAGAGGGAGAGGGAGAGAATCCCGAGCAGACTCCATGCTGAGTGAAGAGCCCGACTCAGGGCTCGATCCCAGGACCCTGAGATCATGACCTGAGCCAAAACCAGGAGCCCCACACTCAACCAACTGATCCACCCAGGCATACCCCTTATGAGTCTTTAATAACACTTGCTTTCCTCTAGCTTACTTTGTTGTAAGAATACAGTGTGTAATATATATAACATACAAAATATGTGATAATTGATTGTTTTATTATTGGTAAGGCTTCTGGTCAACAGCAGGCCATCAACAGTTAAATTTCAGGGGAGTCAAAAGTTATATGCAAATTTTTGATGGTGCAGGGAGTTGGCATCCCTAGCCCCCTTATTGTTCAAGGGTCAGCTGGATTTATGATTTTTGTTTTACAGAATTGTGCGCCTACTGTAAACAGTTTTGTGTCCTGCTTTTTCACTTAGTATGATGCTGTGAAAGGTAGCATAGATTAAGTGGTGAAGGTTAGTTAGGCCCTGGAGCCAGAATGCAGTGCCATTAGCTATGCGCCCTTGTGAATGCTACTTAACCTTTTTGTACCTTAGCACAAACCTTAGTACAAAATATGGTCTCTCCTGCATACTCTCCTCTGATCGCAGGTGATCTCTGATCTTGGGGTCAGGAACTGCTATGTGTCTGAAACATATCCGCCCTCTCTCCCATTGGCCAGTGAGGTCCCTGCCTTCAGCCCGTCTTCCCTGTATCCTCTGATCCCTTGTCCTTGACTTTCTGCAACATCCACTCCAACCAGTCAACTCCCAGGAGGCAACCCCCTCACCTCATGGTCTTCCCAAGACAGGCTGTGACTCGACAAGCCTATCTTCAATGGGAACTTGCTGTACTATTCCACTTACTCTGTTTTTCCCGGCTATTGTTTGTGGCAGCACATTTGGCCCCACCTTTTTTGTTTGGTTTTGTTTTGTTTCAAACTGCCATATGGGGGGGGAAGGCTTTTTAAAGCATGCCATGAAATCTAGAAGCCGTAAAGGACAAGTTGGTCAATTTGGCTACATACAAGTTAAAAGGGTTAATCCAAGAAAAGACACCCTCAACAAAGTCAAAAGACAAGAATGGCGTCCGTGTTCAGCAAGGCCTCCAACGCTGCGCAGTGGTCCTCTTGTGGCCTCCCACCTTTCTCAACAGTGACTATGGTGGTGCCCTCTTTACTGTGGATTCACTTCCCGCAGTTGCAGGTCCCTCAGTCAACTGCAGTCAGGGAGCAGATGAGCCCCCCCACCCCCGGCATGGCATCAGAAGGGCACAATGCTTACATCATTTCATCTTGCTTCATCCCATTACGTAGGCACCTTATCATCTCACATCATCAACAGAAGGGTGACTGCTGTACAATCAGATATTTCGAGAGCGAGAGAGACCACAGTCACATAACTTTTATTACGTACAGCATACTGCTATAATTGTTCTGTTACTATTAGTAGTTGTTAATCTTACTGTGCCTAATTTATAAATTAAACTTCACACAGGTATGTGTGTATAGGGAACGACAGTCTGTATGGGATTTGGTACTATCCGAGGTTCCAGGCAGCCACTGGCAGGGGTCTTGGAACATATTCCCTGTGAGTAAAGGGGAACCACTGTGTTTCAAACCTTCCTGTTCCTCAAAGCTCCACCTCCACCCCTCCTTACTTGCTTGTCTTCTTCCCCCAGAAAACAAAGTCATCAGGTGCAAGGGCTGGTCCCCCTGCCACTGGGCCCCTAAATATATTTGAACTCAAGCCCACCTGCCCCACTTCCTATGGTTAAAATGGAAGGTATCGCTCCTCCTGTCTGAAGCTAACACCATGTCTGTGCTTGGATCCCATTCCATCTTGCCTTAGTGGGACGGCTGCCCTATTAATTACCGAGTCAGAAAACTAGAAGCAGGGCCGCCTGGCTGGCTCAGTCGGTTAAGTACCCGACTCTTGATTTCGGCACAGGTCGTGAGATGGAGCCCTGGATCAGGCTCCACGCTGAGCATGGGGCCTGCTTAAGATTGTCTCTGTCTCCCTCTGCCCCTCCCCTTGCGTGTTCTCTCTCTCTCTAAAGAAAAAAAGAAAAGAAAAGAAAACTAGAAGGCAACCGCCCTGCCTCTGCTCTGCTCCTACCCCCTGCAGTCCATGTCCTGTTGGGTTTCACCCCCCTCAGAGTGCCCCCTGTGTTCTCTCTTCCTGCACACACTGCTCAGGGTCAGGGCTGATCATTCTGTGCCTGGGCCACTGTGGCGCCCTCCTCCCTGGTGTCTGCCTTCACCCTGGCCATCCTTGGCACTGTCCTGTGCATAGCGGTCAGTGGTATGTCTACCACTTGGACCTGGGCGTGTCCCTGCTCCACACCCTGCACTGACCACCTGCCCCTCCACCCGGCAGTCTCAGCTGCTGTGGTTTGGGGGGTAAGAGCAGTGTGGGAGGAATCTCCTGGTCAGTGAAGGACAGTCTTGATCACGGAGGGCCCTCTCCTCTATGAACCCTGTTGTCCAGCTCTCCAGATTCACCTGCCAGCCTTCCTGCATTTGACCTTATGTCCTTGTTACACCAGCCTGCCACCTACCTACCCCACTTCTTCCAAGAATACATTTACTGCCCTGCTTCACCACACTGGCTACTTCTGAGTCTTTCAAAGCTCAGCTCAGGCGTCATTGCCCCTGTGCCGCCCAGTAAGTGATATCCCCTCTTTGGGCAGTCCTAACATCCTGCACAACCCAAGTGGTTTGTTGAGCAGTCTGGTGGTCTGGCTGCCCCCTCTACCCCGCAGGAAGCTAGTTGGGGGTTATCTGACTCTGCAAAATGTGGAGCACATATCACCACTTGGGCCCCTGCTTTGGGTCACAGCAGCCAATTCTGGGGCAATGGGAAAGGCCCCCTCCTTCCTTTTTTTCCCCTAAGTAGGCTCCATGCCCAGCATGAAGCCCAACATGGGGCTTGAACTCAGGACCCTGAGATCAAGACCTCAGCTGAGATCAAGTGTCGGACACACTCAGAGGCACCTGGGTGGCTCAGTTGGTTAAGCGTCTGCCTTTGGCTCAGGTCATGAGCTCAGGGTCCTGGGATTGAGCCCCGCATCAGGCTCCCTGCTCAGTGAGGAGCCTGCTTCTCTCTCTCCCTCTCTCTCAAATAAATAAATAAAATCTTAAAAAAAAAAAAAAAAAGAGTCAGACTCTCAATAGACTGAGCCGCCCAGGAGCCCCTCCTCTTCCTTCATAGCACTTGCCATGATATTGAAGCGACATTAAAATGATCCGTCTATAAGGGGCGCCTGGGTAGCTCAGTCAGTTAAGCGGCTGCCTTCAGCTCAGGTCAAGATCCTGGAGTCCTGGGAGTCTGCTTCTCCCTCTTCCTCTGCCTTTCCCCTCCCCCACTCAAGCTCTCACTCATGTACTTTCTCACATAAATAAAATCTTAAAAAAAAAAAAAAAAGATCCATCTGTGGTTTACCTCCCCACGGCACTGTAAGTGCTTTGAGAGCAAGGGCTGCGTCTTGTTCTTCACGCGACCTGGCACGTACCTGGCACAAGCCGAACTGAAAAGGAACTTGGCAGACCACGGACGGAATTGAATGTTTTCTTGGTCATTGTACCAGAACAGATGGCCATCAAGACAGCTTATGAAATGTCATTAAGAGAAGTGTAAATTCCTGGAGTGACAGCCAGGAGTAACGGGCATGCAGGTGTCAGTTGGACAGCCGTGGCGTCGCAGCACCTCATGTGGAAAGAGATTGGGGGGGGGGCTGTTTGCTGCAGAAGCCTCAGTGTGGAGTGGCCGGTGTGGTGGGGCTGCGGGACGCTGCTGGGGTCTTGGCCCTGCCGTGCTTGTGTCCTGGAACCTGGCCCCATCGTCCCCATTCTCTCCTGTGTCTTCAGTAATTCTCCTTCCTGTCCTTTCAGCCTGTAGACAGGCCCTTGTGTCCCCCAGCCTTAAAACCCTCTTCCTCGGGGTGCACCCCTGTTCTTACCTTTTATACTCTCTCTTTTTTAAAGTTTTTATTTTTTATTATTTATTTATTTATTTGAGAAAGAGAGGGAGAGAAAGAGAGAGCATGCAGGTGGTCAGGGACAGAGGGAGAGGGAGAAGCAGGCTCCCCGCTGAGGAGGGAGCCCAGTGCGGGACTCGATCCCAGGACCCCAGGATCTTGACCTGAGCCAAAGACAGACACCTAAGCAACTGAGCCACCCAGGCACCCCTTCTCTTACGCTCTTGAAAGAAGAGTTGATACCGCCTCCCCCTCCTCACCATCCACTCCTCACCTTGCAAAAACCCTTTTCCCACCTTCCCTTCTGGGACACCACTCTGTTTCCGTTCTTCCTTCCTCTCCTGGGTTAACTGAGCCTTACTGAAAAGATGGAGACACTCCAGCACAGGCCTCTTCTGCATTGCTGATTTTCTCCGACTTCGTTGGATATATCCCTTTCTCTCCCCCCATCCCCACTCCCCTGACTGTGGCTCACCTCACCCCTGTTCCCTTGAGCCTCATGACCCTGCCCCTCCTCAGAGACCTCACACAAACATTCCTCTCTCTCCTGCTACGAGCACGTGTCAATCTTCCCCATCCTTAAATACCACACTGCCTTCTGGAGGTGTTTCTGTCCTCTTAGGAACTCCCTGTGACTTCGCCATCAGCCTCTTCCAAAGAGAGGGCCACCTCCCTGCCTCCCCCCACCTCCTGTCACCTGTCACTCCGTGTCACACAGTCTGACTCAGGCCTGAGTTACCCTGCTGCAGCTGCTCCCCACAGGGCACCAGACACCCAACTGAGCCTTTCCTGCCTTCCCTGCCTCTCTCCCATCCTCGGGCGCCTCCCTGCAGGATCTGGCCAACTCCTCTTCCTTGTAGGGTGTCCAGAGTCCCCATCTTCCCGCAATGAATTCTGTGCTTTCTTGGGTCCCTGCAGTGGCTGCTCCACCCGTTCTAGACTGAGGCTTTCCCCAGGCTCTGCCCTTGGTCTTCCCTCTTCACCATTATCTATAATAACCAAGGAGGTGGGGAGAAGATGCTGAGGAGACTTTGAAGATGGGGGAGTTCTTTGTGTTGGCTTTTGTTGTTTCAGTAAATGGCACGAGGGATTCCTCAGGGCACAACAGAAAATGTTGGAAGGAGATCAACAAACCACATGTTGGTTTTGCTTTTCCTGGACTTGACGCAAACATTCTCTGTCTTCATGGTCTTCTGCTTATCATCTCGACCTGTCGTGTTCTCTCCTTGCTCTTGACCTCTGTAATGTTTCTCTTACCTATCAAATATAGCACTGCAGTCATTTTACCAGTACTGTAGCTTATGTACTTCCGCAGTCCACTCAGGCTGTCGTGAGATCGGGCCTTGGCTTCTTTTACATCCCTGGGAGCAAATAACAGAGATTCTTGCTTATAGTGGGTACCAGTACGAGCTTCCCCAGGAACGTCAGCTAATGGGACGAGCATGACTTTTAGATCATTCTGATGTTGGCCTTGCCCTTGATCCTTGCTAGTTGCATGACCTTGGGCACATGGCTTACCTTTTTTTCCCCTTAATGTCCTGCATTGATTTTATTTATTTTTTAATTAAAAAATTTTTTTCTTACTAAGTTTTTAATTTTAATTCCAGTGTAGTTAACATACAGTGTTTTTTCATTTGTTTGTTTTTGTTTTGTTTTGTTTTTTAAGATTTTATTTATTTATTTGACAGAGAGAGAGACAGCCAGGGAGAGAGGGAACACAAGCAGGGGGAGTGGGAGAGGAAGAAGCAGGCTCTCAGCGGAGGAGCCTGACGTGGGGCTCGATCCCAGAGCTCTGGGATCACGCCCTGAGCCAAAGGCAGACGCTTAATGACTGCGCCACCCAGGCGCCCCTGTTTTGTTTTTTTTAGAAAGAGAGAGCTCACGCGTGCACAAGTTGGGGGTGGGCAGAGGGAGAGACAGAAAGAGAATCTTAAGCAGGCTCCATGCCCAGAGTGGAGCCCAATACAGGGCTTGATCTGACAACCCTGAGATCATGACCTGAGCTGAAATCAAGAGTCAGTTGCTTAACTGTCTGAGCTACCCAGCCGCTCCAACACAGTGTTATATTAATTTCAAGTGTACAATATAGTGATTCAACAATTCTATACTTTATTCAGTGCTCATCCTGATAAGTGTACTCTTTAATCCCCTTCACCTATTTCACCCATCCCCCACCACCTCCCCTCCGGTAACCATCAGTGTGTTCTCTATAGTTAAGAATCTGCTTCTTGGTCTCTCTCTTTCTCCTTTTCTCCTTTGCTCATTTGTTTTGTTTCTTAAAGGCCACATGAGTGAAATCATATCTGTATTTGTCTTTCTCTGACTGACTTTTTCACTTAGCATTATACTCTCCAGCTCTATCCATGTCATTGCAAATGGCAAGATTTCATTCCTTTTTATGGTTGAATACTAATTCATTTATTAGTCTTCCTTAGCTGTTCATATATCAATAGACACGTGGGCTGCTTCCATAATTTGGCTATTGTAAATAATGCTGCTATAAACATGGTGCGTGTATCCCTTTGAATTAGTGCTTTTTTATTTTGGGGGATAGACACCCAGTAGTGCGATTACTGGATCATATGGTAGCTCTATTTTTAAGTTTTTGAGGAACCACCATACTGTCTTCCACAGTGGCTGCACCAGTTTGCATTCCCACCAACAGTGCAAGAGGGTTCCCTTTTCTCCACATCCTTGCCGATACCTGTCATTTCTTGTGTTGTTGATTTTAGACATTCTAACAGGTGTGAGATGATATCTCATTGTGGTTTTGCTTTGCTTCTCTCTGATGGTGAGTGATGATGTTGAGCATCTTCTCATGCATCTGCTGGCCATCTGTGTGTCTTCTTTGGAGAAATGTCTGTTCATGTCTTCTGCCCATTTTTTAATTGGATGACTTGTTTTTTGGGTGTTGACATCACTTATGTTTTTAAAAAATTTTTTCTTATTGATGTATAGTTGACATATAATGTCACATTAGTTTCAGATGTACACAATAGTGATTGGACAGTTCTATACGTTATTCCGTGCTCACCACAAATGCAGTCACCATCTGTTAGCATACGTTATGACAGTGTTATTGACTATATTCCCTATGCTGTACTTTTTTATCTCCATGACTTATTTATTTTATAACTGGAAGTTTGTACCTCTTAATCCCCTTTGCTTATTTCTCCCATCCCTCTATCCATCTCCCCTCTGGCAACCACCAGTTTGTTCTCTTTATTTAAGCATCTGGTTTTGCTCATTTGTTTGTTTTGTTTTTTAGACGCTACATATAAGTGCAATCATATGGTATTTGTCTTTCTCTGTTTGACTTACTTCACTTAGCATTATACCTTCTAGGTCCATCCATGTTGTTGCAAATGGCAAGATTTCATTCTTTTTTTTTTTAATGGTTGAGTAACATTGCTTACCTTTCTAATCACAGTAATTTTGAGGATAAAATATGATAATAGATGCTCAGAAGATGTGGGACCCCTCCCTTTCTCAGATGGGAAGGAGCTGGAAGAAGTGGAGTGGGGCGGGCATCAGCAGGTGAGGACACTAGGACACCCAGTGAGACCAAAGCCAAGCATTTTGCAGGCTCAGGATCTGGGGGGGAAGCCATTTGCAAGACTGCCATAGTTTGTCATAACACAGGATCCTCCATGAATGATGTACAGTTTCAGCCCTGGGACTGGCCAGAGGCAGGAGGAGCTAGAATGTCCTACAGCAGCCTGTGAGGATATGTGGGTAATGCTTGATGTGCCCCCACCTGTAAACAACTAGCCAGTCACTAGAATATTCCTGCCCTTGGTATGGCCCCCTTTGACCTTCACAATGGCCTGCCTTAGCTTACTTTCCTGCTCCTTTTTATAGAGTTTTTCCCTGCCTCCTGCCCTCCCTTGGCCCCCTCTCCATGCATGAATACCAGTACCCCAACCCCACTGTTCTGTTTCTGACTTTTCCTCCCTCAGAGTTAGCTGCTGGGGTAGGACATTTTAGGCCCTCATCCCAAGGCTGGCAGCTCTTCAGATGGCATCACACAAAGTCATCCTGGAGCTGGGCAGGCTGGTCCACAGCAGAAGTCTTTGAAAAGGAAGCCAGCGAGCAAATCCATTTGAAGTTGTCAAGGGGAGTGGGGTTCCTTCGTTTGTTCTCTCTTTCTCTCTCTCTCTCTTTTTTTTATTCTTTTCAAGTAGGCTCCATGCCCGCACAGCATGGAGCCCAGCGTGGGGCTTGAACTCATGAACCTGAGATCGAGACCTGAACTGAAATCATGATTTGAACATTTAACCAACTGAGCCACCCAGTCGCCTCAGGATTTTATTTTTAAGTAATCTCTACACCCAGCATGGGGCTTGAACTCACGACCCTGAGATCAAGAGTGGGATGCTCCCCAACTGAGCCAGCCAGGCACCACCTTTCTTTCCTTTCCCTTCTTTTCTTTTCCTTTCCTTTCCTCCCCTTCCCCTTCCCCTTCCCCTTCCCTTCCCTTCCCTTCCCTTCCCTTCCCTTCCCTTCCCTTCCCTTTCCTTCCCCTTTCTCTTCTTTTCTTTTCTTTCTTTCTTTCATTTTCTGTTAACATTTTTAGATCAACATTGTTCTTCTTAACAACTGCATAGTATTCCTTACAATTAAAATACCCTAGTTTGTTTCCACTTTCTGCTGCTGTGGGACCATTTGTGTTGGTTTTGCTTTCTCCTTAGGAACGATGTTTCCAGGAATGCCCTTGAATGTGGCTCATGGGAGCATTTCTCCAGGAGAGATGCCCAGTGGCTAGAGGATATGTGTATTTACGGATACTCGAAATTGTATTGGATCCTGCCAGATGGTCCAGTTCAAAGACTAAACCGCCACAGGGAAAATATTTTCCTTTATGGTGCCATCATTTTATATCTTGCAGGAGAAGGACTTCTCATCGCTAGTTAGAAACAAATTTTTCTGTATTTTTTTTCTAAGCTTGTCATTTTGCTTTTTTACTGTGGGCTCCCCCCACCCATGCCCCTGCCTGGATGAGACCTTTTTGCATCGTGTGGATACCACCTGAATAGTCTGCGTGTTTTCAGACCTGCTGTTCTATTTCACTGACCTGTATGTATGTTTACTCCTGTGCTCCTGCTATCGTGTTTTCCGTGTTTGTGCTTTAAAAAAAAAACTGTGGTAAAATAGATATAAATAAACTCTGCCATTCTAGCCATTTTGAAGCGTGCAATTCAGGGGCATTGATCACACCTACAGTGTTGTGCAGGAATCACTGCTGTTTCCACAAGTTTCCATCAGCCCAAGCAGAAACTCTGTACCCATTACTCAGTGGCTCCTTCTCACCCTCTACGCCCCGCTCCCTGGTAACATGTAGTCTACTTTCCGTCCTTGTGAATTTCCATATTCTAGGTATTTCGTGTAAGTGGACCCATGCAACTGTGTCCTTTTGTGCCTGGCTTACTTCACTTAGCATAGTGTTTTCAGGATTCATCAACACTGAATCACGTATCAGAATGTCATTTCCTGGGAGCGCCTGGGTGGCTCAGTGGGTTAAGCATCTGCCTTCGGCTCAGGTCATGATCTCGGGGTCCTGGAATCGAGCCCCATGTCTGGCTCCCTGCTTAGCAGAGAGTCTGCTTCTCCCTCTCACTCTGCTGCTCTCCCCTGCTCGTGCTCTCTCTCTCTCTCAAATAAATAAGTAAATAAATAATCTTTAAAAAAAAAAAAAAAAGAACGCCATTTCCTTGTATAGCTGAATAATATTCTGTCGTACATACCATGTTTGCTTATCCACTCGTCCGTTGATGGACACTTGGGGTGGTTCCAGCTTTTGGCCGTTGCGAATAATGCTGCTGTGAACATTGGCACACAAGTACCTGTCCGAATCCCTGTTTTCAGTCCTCTCGTGTATAAAACGAGGGGTAGAACTCTGGCTCCTAGGGCGATTTATGTTTAGCTTTTTTTTTTTTTTAAGATTTTATTTATTTATTTGACAGAGAGAGACACAGCCAGCAAGAGAGGGAACATAAGCAGAGGAGGTGGGAGAGGAAGAAGCAGGCTCCCAGTGGAGCAGGGAGCCTGATGTGGGGCTCGATCCCAGAGCCCTGGGATCATGCCCTGGGCCGAAGGCAGACGCTTAATGACTGAGCCACCCGGGCGCCCCTATGTTTAACTTTTTGAGAGGCCACTAAACTCTTTTCCTCAGTGCCCCAGAGAAGATATTCCATCTCCTTCACTGCTGTTAGAGCAGCCCCCAAGACCTGCTCTTACCCCAGTTTTGCATTCACCTGGAGCTCAGCAGAACCTGCCACATGGGGAAGGTTGGCCTGGTTGGGTGGGTCAATGGACAGATGAAGAGTAGACTTGAAGATCGAGCTTTTCCCCAACTGGGTAACAGGACAGCGAGAAGCAGTGTGTTGCTATGGAAAGAATCTGCAGCCATATTTGGTGAACGGCCCTGGCAAGAGACACGAGCTCTGTTTTTTAGATGAGCCCTTAGTTTCTCTCTGTCCCTTTCAGCTCATCTGCAAAAGGCAATCGCACTCCTATTCAGTGTTGACTGACACATGAAACACGGATGTGAAAGCCCTTTGGTCAAGGGTGGGACAAAGGCACCCACCCGCATTAGAGATTGCAGTCCCCTGGGAGCCCCAGGACTCAGATTAACGCCAAGCACGCGGGTGAAATGATTTCTTACATGCAGGCACGCCTCCGTTCAGCTGCTAGTACTTGAGTGTCTGCCCTGTACCCAGCACTGTTCCGGAGGCGGGATTCCGCTGAGAACAAGAGACAAAAAAGCCGTGGCCTCATCAATCATCGTGGTCCAAGAATGAGTCCCAAGAGCCTTAACTCCCCATTGTTTTTGGCACCAACTCTAGACTTTTAAAAAATGCAGCAAGAAATGCTGGTGGAGACCTTGTATTTGAAGACAGTGTCTCCAGCTTTGAGGAGAAAAATGGATTTTAAAGTGAAGAACAAAGAATGGGCCGGGTACTTGGGAAGTCAAACAGCTTGGAACTCCATGAGAAGAGCTGTTTTGGGGGTTTCTGTTTGAAGGGAGGAGACAGAAGATTCTAGATCTATCCGCCCCATACACTGGTGCCCCTGCCCCCAGGAAAAATGAGAGGGCCATGGCCTCCATGCCTCTTCTTGCAGGAGCTCACAGCAAGGGAGACTGTCACCAGGCTCTGTGCAACACCTGATCTAACTGGGAATTATGCCGGTGACACCTTGGTCCCACTTGGCCCCCACTGGGAAAGAGAAGTCTACTTATCCATTGTGTCACTGGGCCCTGCTCCCCAGGACCTCCAAGGTGGCCCTAGAAATCATGGTCACTGAGCACACATCCCGTGCACTGAATATCAGTCATCTCACTTAATCCTGTCCACAACCCTTGGTCATCTCCGGAAGACAGGCTCAGAGAGGGTAAGGTCCTCATCTAGTTCGCACAGCTATGCATGGTCAAGCCAGAATCCTTGCTCTTACCAGGATGCTAGTGGAACCAGGCAAGAGACTCTATAAAATAAAATCTGTTTTACCCATAAGGATAGGTTTATTATTTATTAATAAACTTAGCCATAAAGGGAACTTCCTGCAGCCCAGAAAATTCCATGGGCATTCATAGCTTACTAAATACTGCCTCATGTTATTTTTCATTTGATCCTTAATAACAACCTCTCATGAGAGGGATGTTTTTCGTACCCATTTTATGGAGAGAGAAACAGAGGCTCAGAGAGTGAGATGCCTCAGGTTGCACTATGAGTGTGTGTTGCGGGGGGGGGGGGCTCGATGGTTGTGGGCAACAGCTTTATTAAGTGTTTCATTGCCAATAGGATTCTCAGAACCGAGGTGACGCCAGCCCAGGGGAGGGGCAGGAATTCCCCAGCTTCATGAGGTCATGGCTGGTTTTTCCTAAACCTTTATTACTCAAATCATGGATTCTAGCGAATACAAATGACATGTATATTATTTTACATGAAATAAGCTTTGCCTCCATACTGTCACTGTTTATTAAAAGGGTGGTGGTCACCTCTAGTATTAGCAATGGCAGAATTTCCCCATGCGTATGCTTCAAGAGCCTCACTTGAAGTTTAGAAGAGCTACTGGCCCTGAACTGGGCTTGGAGTGAGACCAGGTTCCTGCCCTCAAAGGGTCAGCCGGCCCAAGTAATCCCACCAGAGCTAGAGACGTGCATGAAATGCTGGGGGGAAGCCTAACCCTTCATAGATGAGGTGGTAAGTGTGTGTGTGTGCCTCTGCTAGGGAGAGAGAAACCAAAAGGGATAGAGGCAGCCATGTAGCAGGAAGAGCCAGCTTATGCAAAGGCCCTGTGGCAGGAGTGATGTGGGATGAGGCTGGAGTGGGTGGCAGGCCCTTGAGATCTGCTCCCCTGCCTTGAAAGCTGTGGGTGGGAAGCTGAGTCTTTGAGGGGGTGACCTGCCTGTGTTCCTGAATGATCCCTGAGGTGGCTGGTGGGGAGTGTGGAGGAGAGGAGACAACTGCCCTCGGCATCTCGCCACCTAAGACTGAGATACCATGACAGAAGTGGACCCTGGTCCTGGAGTCCCTGTGGGGCTTGCTGGGGGCTCAGCCTAGGAGGACTTCAGAGGAGAGGGAACAGCCCTGAAGGAGGCAAACAGGTGGGAAAGAGTGGGCTTCACACCACTGTGACTGGGGCCAAGTGCACAAAGGTGAGAGGCAGTGAGGGTTGTGGGAATTCTGACTCCTATCCTGGTGCCCCACCGCCCACCCGGGTCCTGCTGAGTCTTCTTGTAACACCTTTGTGTGTCACTTCCTGCAGGAACATGTCTCCAGCCTCCTACCCCTTCCCCCACCTGCCCTGGCCCCTCCTTGGTGTTCCCTGGACACCTGCACCATCTTCTTGTGTAGGTAACCCCTACATTATCTTGAAATGATGTGAGGGGTGGGACCTTGGCCTTATGTGTCTCAGTAGTCACAGCACTTAGCCTATTGTCATGCATACAGCAGATACTCAATGAAGGTTTACCGGATGGACCTAGAAGAGAGTGGTCAATAAAGGTTGGGTTAATATCAAGGGGGCATTGAGGGCAGAAGGAGCTGCCCAGGAGGCAGGGGAGTGTTGGGGAAGGGGCAGGTAAAGGGTGGCCCATGCAAAGAAGGGTGACAGTTGACAGAGGCAGATTCTAGAAGGGTCTGGGTCTGATTTGGTAAGTAACCAGAGAAACTATAGATATAGATATATTCCTATCAGTGTGTGTGTGTGGGGGGGGGAGAGGCAGGGGAAGGGAGAGAGAAGATACTGATTTATTATAAGGAATTGGCTCATACTGCTATCTGCATGCTGGAGACCCCAGGAAAGGCGGTGGTGTAATTTAGTCTGAGTCCGAAGGCCTGAGAACCAGGGAAGCCTGTGGTGTAAATCCCAGTCCAAGGGGAGAAGATCAGTGTCCCAGATCAACAGTTGGGCTGAAAAAAGAACAGAATTCTCCCTTCCTTCCCCTTTTTGTTCTCTTCAGGCCCTCAACATTGGACAATGCCCGCCCACATCGCAGAGGTCCTTCTTCTTTACTCTGTCCACCAAGTCAAATGCTAATCTCATCCACAGATACCCTAGAAATCAGTCAGCTCTCTGGGTACCCTGTGACCCAGTCAAGGTGAGGCCTAGATTAGCCATCACACGAGGATAGGTGATTCCAGAGTCAACTAATAGTACCGAGTACCTGCTGGGAGCCGTGCTGTGGGCTTCCCGTTACATCAGTCCCTAAGCCCCCCAAGAGTGCTTATTGCCCTGTTTGCAGAAGGAGAAACTAAGTCACAGCATCCACATCTAAGCAGAGGCAGCGCCTCTTGGACAGCCGTCCTTGGGAGGCATCAGGCTGTGAATCCAAGTTCCTCTGCCTCTTCCCTACCTCAGGCCTTCTGTGACTTTTATATCCATGCTCTATCCTACCCCCAGATGATTTTTTTTTTCTAGAGAGAGAATGAGAGAGCAAGTGGGAAGGGGCAGAGGGAGAGGGAGAGAGAATCTTAAGCAGGCTCCACCCAGGTCTTCGGAATCCTGGGTGTCCTTGAAGACCCTCCCACACTTCCTCCTACCTGCTCACAGGTGCCCCAGCCCCGTCCTCCTATGTGAGCAGCTGCCTCCTGCCACATAGTTTTTGTACAGAGCCCATGTCCTGGCTCTTACAGAGAAATGTGTGGGATGAATAAGCATCTAAAAATAACTCAGGATCAATTTTTTTGGGGGGGTGGAGGGCTGTGTTTTCCTTTCTCTTCCCTCCTCTCCCTCCCTCTGCCCCCAAGGCCCATAAATTGCTGCTGGTTGACAGCTGAGCCAGGCTGGCTTCCTGTAAGGCTGTAATAACATGGAATTAGCCTGGCTGCCGCCCCCTCCAGCACATAAGTGCCAGCCCGTGGTCACTACGCACATCTCTGGGTTGCTACCTCCTGCCCTGGTCTACGCCTCTGGGACAGGTCTTTGCTTATTAGATAACTGGGCAGAGACAGATTCCTGGACTTGTCCTCCCGGGGAGGGGCAAGTGAGAGAGGCTGACAGCTTCTGGGCTGGCTGGTTTGAGGGTGCCCGAAATTGCTGCCTCCAGGCGGAGCCGGGCAGGCAGGGGCAGAGCGCTCTGGCAGCCCCGGCCCCCTGAGTGGAGGTTTCCAGGCTGTCTGCTGACTCAGGGACTTGGCTGAGTGGCTCCCATCTGTCTCGGTGTCTTCAGTGGGCTCCCTCACCCCCGCTGGCCACCCACAGCCTGCCTGGAGATGCTTTAAAAATCTAGCAGATCTTTGCTGCCCGGGAACCCACCAGCTAAAAGAGGCATCCTAAGACCGGGCCATTTTTCTTGGAGAGTCTTATCTTGCAGGATGGATGTCAGTTCCAGGCTGTATGCTAGGCGTCTCTGCCTTGCTCAGCCGTGCCTGGAGTCCCTCTTTGCCCCGTGATGTCAAATGTGCAGAGAGAGCCCACAGACACCGCGTTTAATGGTGTAGGGGGTGTGGCAGTGCAAAGAGGGAAAAGAAATCCATCCGGGGCAAGGGGTTCAGAGATTCTCGCTTACACTGAACCTTTGGCCAAGGAATGGAAAATTCCAGGTGAAAGCTCAGAAATTCCCAGTGTAGAAGTGCTAGGGGAAGTGCCCCGCTTCCTCCTCTCCTGTAGCCTGCGGCTTCCGCCTGGACTGGGACGGAGGTGCCTGAGCCCTAGCCGCAGCCCTGCAGTCGTTCCCAGTCCTGACTGCACATCAGCGTCTCCTGGGGGAAGCTTTCAAATGCTGATGCCCAGGCCGTTGGCAGGCCAGTTACCTCCCACATCCCTGGGGCTAGGAACATTCGGAAAGTGCTTTTCATGACTTCATTAAGCAGCAGCCCTTATAAATATTGAAAGGATCGGTTTGAAAATTGTACTTAAGGTCCAAAAGGAATTAAAAACAAAAGTTCTGCTCAGCCCACCGCCGGCAAAATGGCCCATCCTCTGCGAGCCCCACTGCCTTCACCTGAGCCTGCCCTGAGCTGGGTTCTTAACCTTGAGACCCAGCCAGCCTCCCAAATGGCCCTCCTGGCTCTCTGGACTCACACACAGGTGACTTCCAAATTGGTGCCTCTGGGCCCCAGCTGCTCACGCCGCACTGTGTTCTTCGCCCTCCCTCCGCACGTGGCCAACCAGCAGTGCAAACTGACAACCACAGGTGTCCCTCACCGCCCTAGAAAACAGGGCCCTTGTCCTGATTCCTCCTAATTCCTCTTAACAGCAGCCGTTCCCCCCCGGTATCCAGGGTCAGATCTTCCTCTGCCCCTCCGTCATCCCTACATCCCTCTTCTCTCTGCTGTCCCCTTCCTGAAGCCATGGCCACCATCTTGGCTTCCATCTGCCCTGCTCCCCGCTGTGGCCCCTTACCACCTGCAGCTTCCAGCCTGGCTCCTCTCCCGCTGGGCGTGAGAAAATCCGCAGGGATTGTAGGAGCCATCACCCTGCCCAGCCTCTGCCGCTGGACTCCCCTGGACCCGCGCCGGGTTCTCACCCAGAGCTCTCTCAGTCCTGCTTTACCTCCTGAGTCCATGCTTGGCTCTAAGTACACGGTGGCTGTCTGCCTTTCTGCTGCGTGCATGTGAGCCTGTGTTCTAGCTGGAACTCCCTCTTCCTCCCCCCGTATCTGCTCAGGGAGATGGCTCTGCTCAGCTGGATCAGAATCACAGTTGCCTTAGTCCCCTCGCCACACTTGGTCACATTGCCCCCTGTGGTCACCCTGCTGTCCTGTCTTCCTGCATGTGCCGTGCCTGATGATCCCCAGCCTCCAGGCTCCCTTCATGGCTCCGTCCACACACCGCTCTCCTGGGACACCCCCCTGGCCTGGGGGAAGTGCCTGTCCCCCAGACAGCAGGGACCCATAGCAGCTTGGCACTGCCCGGCCCGTCTCGTCCCCCTGAATTGTTTGAGAACTCTGGGCACCCTTCTGGTTTTGTCAGTTTGGAACTGCTGTCTGCCCACTGGCTCGCCCTTGACGTGTACCCATTCCTCTGGATAGGAGCACCTTTCTGGCATGGCTGAGGCCGTGCAGCAGCTGGAGCACTAAAGGGAGCCACTGGTAGGCAGGACTAGAAAGAAAATTCTAGATTTTGAGGTCTAAATAATAAAACTGGGACTAAGTGGGTGATAAAACAGGGACTAAGCCACGTGGGTTCATGCACATTTTGTGTCAGAGTGAGAGGGGGCACCCTGGACCTCTGGCTCTTCCTCCTAGGAGAACCCTGGCCCCTTACCTGCCTGCCCAGGAGGGTGCATTTCCAGGCACCTTCTATGGTAGGTGGCACTCCCAAGCTCCTGAGTGTGTTCCTTGGTCCTGGAGGGGGTCTGATGATTGCAGAGCACGTGACCTCTCCCAGCACTAAGTGACAAGTCATGCCTCATCTCATTACTCATTTATGCTCAGGTCCCCAGGGACAGTTCCAACATCCCCAGCTGGTGCCCAGAGAGTGCCCTGGGGGAGACACATCCCAGCCAATGGAGGGGCTCCTGTGGCCTTACTCCTAGAAGGCTGATGGACTGTCCTGATGGACAGTGGACTGTGAACGGAGTTTTTGACATGTTCAAGTTTGCCCTGGGAAGATGGGCCATAGATACGAGAGTGGGGGGAGTGAAGAGTCAGCAGTAGACAACCTGTAGCAGTCACATCCATGGGACTTGGGAAGTCACCAGCTTCTTTGTAGCCCAGCATCCATGTCAGGGAGGACTAAAGAGCATCTGATCTCATGCCAGGCACGCTGCAGGTGAGTTCCCTTGTCCTGCGTCCCCTGTGATGGGCAGAGCACTACACAGATGTTTCTGAGGTTTAATGCAGGCTCAACAACATACTCACTGAGATCATACTTCAGTAACGAAGTCTTTATTGAGTGGCTGCTCAGAGGCCAGGCCCTTACAGGGATATTTGGTGGCATTGTGCCTACTGAGAGCTCCTAATGGGGATTTATGGAGCTTACCACCCATGCTCCCGTTTGGACCACCTTGTGAAAATCAACACAAGGGGTTCCTGGAAAATGCATGTTGCACACTGATCGCAAAGAGTGAGGATTCTGTATAAAATTAGAGGTCTGTTCCAAGTGGTCAAGACTTAGCGGTGGTTCCACGTGAAAGCTTTGGGCAAGAAAATGTTTAAATGGAAGCTGAACCTGTTTGTAACCTTCAGCATCCCTGGAGGAGGTGGGGATTTGAGTCTCTGCATGGCAGTTCACTCTCTTTTCCAGCACTTTATTAACCCACGGGTCCCCAGCTGTATTCTCTCCTGGTCTTTGACTTCGCCTCATTCCCCTGTGGCTCTGGGATTTTCCCCGGCCATGCCCTCAAATTTCAGTCATTGCTCCCTGCCAAAGTTGCAGTCATGTCCCTTCTACCTGGTGCCTTACAGTCCATATTTATTTGAACTATGGTTTCAGAAATTGGGATATCTGGGACAATGCCAGGTGTCTCTAATATAGAGGTCTGTTCTGTGTGTTGATGAAAACCGTCCAGGGGAGATGTTGAAACGACTTTAAGGAGTCATTTCTGAGAGCCCCCCCCCCCACAGGATAGACCCACAGCGGAGACACCTGGAACACAGCAGCACACAGGCGCAGGGTGGGGAATGGGGATTGGGGACCAAGAGGCCACAGGCAGGCCCTGCATTTGAATGACAGGTGCCCAGTGCCCAGGTTTGGGAATTTATGCAAGTCACTTCGGGGAAGGCAGGGGAATTCAGAGTACTCACAACTGATTCACAAGGCTTTAGAATGAAGAAAAGCCTGAAAATAAAAATATATACTGATAATTACGTAGTTTAAACTGCCTGCCAACCCTGGTAAGGGCAGGTATCCCATGGGCAGGGCAGTGCCAAGTGTCGGGGATGCCCAGGGGAGGGGCTACCTGTGGAATACGCTGCCTGCCTTCAACCTGGCTCCCCTGCCTATTAGCTGTGGGACCCTGGGGAAGTCACCTGACCTCTCTGGGCCTCCTTCTCTTATCTGTAAAATAAGGACAATAATAGTAACGCTTAGTATCCAGGGTTATTTGGGGACTAAAGAAATAGTACTTTAAAAGTGCTGGTCGTCAGGCCTAGTACGTTCAGGACTCAGTAATGTTCTCGGCTGTTATTTTTATTCACGGCATGACACACACCACCACCACCCGCCCCGCACCCCCAGTGCCCACCTGCCCACTTGCCATGTGATCGCTCTACCTTCGGATATGTAGATACACTCCAGGCCCAGGAACACTTGTGTTTCTTGAGGCTTTTTCTCTTTTTTGAGTTTTAAGTGTGGTCAGATCCCCCCAGAGAGAGGCAGTGGAAGGTTATCCCAACTGGAATCAGGGCGACACAGTGAAAAGGGCACATTCTGCCCAAGGAGAGCCGGGTGGGAGCGCTGGCCATGGAACCACCAGGCTGGAAGGCTGGCTGGGTCACCTGCTCTGACCAAGGCTCATTTGCTGCAGCTCCCCACGGGAAGAGTAGGCGTCACTCAGCAGCAGCTGAGGCTTGTGTCCTCGTGTCCTCTCCTGTTTAGCTGGGGGAGCTCAGTGGCTATAGATACAGAGGGTGTAAACCTATTCATTTTTCTCCCTGTAAACCTATTTATTTACTGTCATTTTAATCAGGATAACTACTGATACCTTTGGCTTTTTATCCTTTTTTCTTTTGACTTAAGCATTAAAAAAAAATCATCTAGAACTTTTTAGGAGCTAGCCTCCAAGTTAGATGAAATGACTGTTTGGGGATGAGCCGGGGCAGCCTCCCACTGCCCAGTGGGCCTTCTATGCATCAGTTTGCTTAATCTCACACCAACCCTGGAAGATTTCTATAAGCCCTACTTTTCAGGTAAGAAAACTAACAGAGAGGTTAAGGAAATTGCCCATATCCAGAAAATAATGGAGCCAGAATTCAGCCTGAGAGTGTCTGTCTCCAGAGCCTACACTTCCTTCTGTAATATCCACTGTTATGCAAATAATAGTATTTCAGGACATCCCCCTTATAAAATACTAAAACACCGTAGGCAAAGCTAACTAACCTTTGGACCCTCCCTCCCCATCTCATGCCTTCCTCGGGTATCAGTGGCACACTTTTTCTTCTGCAAGACCTCACCTGCAAAACAGGTGTTGGCGTAATATCTGCTTTATCTGCCTTACCTGATGGTCTTAAGAATCCAACAAGAGAATGGACAAAAAGGCATTCTCTGAACCTCACAGCCCTCTGCAGATGCTTATTGTTAGTGGCAGCACAGTAACATACATTCTGTAAGGCTCTTTTGGAGGGAAGATTGTTTGGATGAAACCTTATTCCTGGGAACGAACGTACTCTGAGGTCCAGCCCTGGGCTTGGCAGCCTGGCCCATCAGTGCGGTACAGATTTGTAGGGCTAGGCTGCAGAACCACAGTTCTCCTGTAGGTGTCACCCTCTACCAGGACTCATCCACTGCACCTTTCCATGGGCCTCCTGGGTCCATTCCCTAATTTTTAGTTGTTAAAGGTGAAGCGGTGATGTAGGTATGAAATTCTGGCTGAGAGGCAGGGCAGGATGTGCCCAAGGGAGTTCACAGGTGACCAGGGAGAGCCCAGAGCACAGACCATCCCCTCCCAAGATGATTCAGGCTATACACCGGGCTGTCCGTTGTAGGAAGGGACTCCAGTGACCAGCTATGTCTGGATGGGTCAGGGATGGCTTCACAGAGAAGGTGACACCTGAGATGGGTCCTGAAGGATGAGAAAGAATCTTTTAAGCTGAGAAAGTGGGAAGGGCATTCCAGGAGCATCCTGAGCACGTGTGAGCAATTTGATGGGCCAGGACCTCATTGATGGGGTGGGGGGAAGATGGGACAATATGAACCAGAATGGAGATGGGGCCAGGTGAGTAGGGACCTTGAATGCCAAATGACCTATGGAGAGGTTTGGGTTGTTGTTTTTTTTTTTTGTTTTTTTGGGTTTTTTTTCCCCCATTTGTGGTGGGTCAGTGAGGAGCTGTGATTAGATGTGTGGAAGATTAATTAGATGGAAAGAGACCAGAAGCAGGGAGGTCAGTCAGGAGGCCGTTGCTGAAAGTCTTGGCCAGCACAGGAGCAGTCAGAATGAGAAGGGAAGACAAAGATTGGAAGCTATTTGCAAGAAAGAACTACATGGATGTGGAATCTGATTAGATGGGGTAGGAGGAGAAGGTTGTCAATGGAAGAATAAGGCTGACTTCGAAGTTTCTAGCTTATACAACTAAGTGGAGGCAGAACCATAGAAGAGACAGAAAATGTGAAAACAGTGGGAGAAGAAGAATATATCTTTAGACTCCTTAAGTGTGAGATGCCTGGGAGACTGAGACCCCACTCCCAGTGCAGCCCCCAGGGTAGAGATGCTGAGTAGGCAGCTGGCTACAATGGCCTGGGAGCTGGTGAAGAAAGGACAGAGTAGCAGTGGAGGGCCACAGCATTTTTACTTCTGAACCTGCTGTTTCTCTTTCTGTCCAGTTTACTCAAAAGAGGCTCCCCCAGACTGAGCCAGCGGCCCATAGCCTCACGGAATGCCTTGTGGCACAACCACTCTGCAAGGGGGATCCCCAGGCAGGCCCTTCCTTCTCACTTCTTCTCCAAGTCTGAACCTGTCTGCCCAAGAGGAGTGGTAGGAAAGGCAGGCACCCAAAGGTGTTTGTGTGCTGGGTGGGCCTGGCAGGGTGGTGGGTTAGCCAAGGTAGAGAAGCTCAACTTGTTTAAAGACGGTGTTTGCTCCTACCCTCTGTGTGTGTGTGCGTTCATGCATATACATGCTTGCGTGTGGGTACTTATTTATTTTCCAGTCCCCCTCCCCCACTGGAGCAGGAGAGCCCACCTGCTTCCTGGCTGGCCTCTGCTGTCACATGAGCCGCTCCCCAGTGAGGAAGTCCACAGAGAGGGTAGGCCCAAGGCAGCATGACACCAGCCCTCACTGACCTTTGGGCAGCATATTAGTTTCCTGTGTTTGCTGTAACAAATGATCATAAACTCAGTGGCTAAAACAACAGAAACTTATTTTCTCCCAGGCTTGGAGACCAGAAGTCTGATACTAGTGTTCCTTGGCCAAAATCAAAGTGTTGACAGGGCCATACTCCTTCTAGAGGCCCTAGGGGAAAATCTGTTCCTTGCCTGTGCAAGCTTCAGGCGGCAGCCAGCATTTCTTAGCTTGTGGCCATATCACTCCGACCTCTAGTACATCGTTTTACCCCTTCTGTGTGTCAAATCTCCCTGATGTTAGACGGATACACATGATTGCATCTGGGGTCCACCCAGATAATCCAGGATCATCTTCCTATCTCAGAATCCTAGACTTAATCATACGTGTGTAGTCTTTGCCGCGTACAGTAGTATTTATAGGTTCTAGGGATTAGGACCTTTTATCTTTGGGGGCCATCATTCAGCCTACTACAGATAGTTGGAGAAATTTCTTTCATTTGACCCTACTGCTTGTATGCAATACAAAGCAGGTGTCCCGTCTCCATTTTATTTTTTTTAAAGATTTTATTTATTGTCAGAGAGAGAGAGAGCATGCGCGCACAAGCAGGGGGAGTGGCGGCAGAGGGAGAAGCAGGCTCCCCGCTCAGCAAGGAGCCCGATGTAGGACTTGATCCCAGGACCCTGGGGTCATGACTTGATGGGAAGGCAGATGCTTACTGACTGAGCTACCCAGGCCATCCAGGGATCCCCATTTTAATGAGAAAATGGGCTTTGCTGGCTAGGGTGCCAAGATCTACAGACCTTGATCTGTTAGATCAACCCCAGGCCTAACAGTTCACAATATTTTTTAAATATAGGAAATCTTATTAGTTTTTTGTTTTTTTTTTTAAGAAAGTAAATCTTGGTACATTTAATCAGGCAGCAAATAACCCCAAACTCATTTCTGCACTGGGTGACTCCTGCTGATTCACCTGGCCCTTATTTACCTCGGGGGTCAGTGTTGGCCGATGAGGATGTGATGGCAAGCTTCCTTCCTTCCTCCTGGGGACATGAGTCAATAGAAGGGACTGTGGGAGCCCATCACACGGGAGCAAACCAGGGCTGCCTCCTGAGTTCCCCAGCTGGGGCACAGTGCTACAAGAGCTGGGATTGCCAGGGGCAGCACTGGGGCAGGGCAGGACAGACTCAGGATTAGACAGACAGAGAGACCCGGACCCAGAGATCCCTTAGCTGAAGCTGAGGGCCCCTTAACTGAGCTCCAGAGCCGGGAAATGAAAATAACCACCACAGTGAAAGCCCCATACATTCCTGTCCTATTTTTGTCTTTTATATCATGCTGTTCTCACATCCCCCCAGGAGGCAGGCAGAGAAACATTCCCTATTTCATAGACTGAGAACTCGGATTTGAAGGGGAGGGGGCCCTCCTAGTCAGACCAGCAGGCCCTGGGGCCAGGATGGGGGACTTACTAGGCTAGCGCCACCTTCCTGGCCTGGCCTCTTGATGTGGGTGGGAGGACCAGGGTTGTGGATGGGTCCGATCACCTGTTCACTGGAAAGGGTGTTAGAAGCGGGTGCTCCGTGGTACCCTGGGAAGCTCTTTTTGGCTTGGGTTGCACTTTCCTTATTAAGGATTCTCCTTCCCCACGGTCCCTGCCAGGTGTGTGACCTGGGGCAAATCACTCCCCTGCTCTGGGCCTCAGTTTCCTCACCTGAGTATAGCAGGGTTGGTGTTAGTGGCCTCAGGTCCCAGCTGACTTGGCTTGTGCCCCAAACCTCCCCACTCATCAGAGGATTTGAGGCAGCTCCCGTTGAAACCATGGGCTTGGGTGTCCAGGCTTTCTCTGGAGACTGTGCCCCAAAAGAACATTTCCCCGGAGCCCCTTTCTGCCACCAGCTGTGTCTTCTGCAGAGAGGAGTATCTGCCTCCCATTTCTCTTAGGGCAGACGCGGCATTGAGTAAGGAGTGGAAGGTTCGGGTATTCTGGCTGGAGAGAAAGCTCTGCGCTCGGGGCAGACAGCATTGAGGAGCCAATTTCCCTCGCTCCCGGAAGGGCTGGCCCTGGCTCACTAGTGCGGGGCACAGAGCCTTCCGGGGATACCTGTTCCACTTCCTTCTATGCGCCCATCTGTTTGCGGACCCCAGACTCATCTGGGCGTCCCCTCCGGATTAGCCGCAGGAGGCAAACAACTGGCTCTGAATTCCGCCTTTGTGCAGGGAAGCCAAGTGGGGAGGGGCCGAGCGGACCCCCTGCCCCCACTGGAATGTCGGCTCGCTGCGCCCCCATCTCGCTCCTTTTCAGCTGCCTCCCCCGCTCACTTCCTGAGTCCCACCGATCCCACCACCAAAACGCGCACACGCGCGCGCGCGCACACCCAACCACACTCGCACTCAAACACACACTTCCTGGCGGGCCCGGCGCCTCGCTCCCCGCTCTGCGATCCCGGCCGCCGGGGCTCCGGGAGAAGCGACCTTTTGTTATTCAAATCACACCCTCGCCGCGCTCCCGGGCCGCAGACTCCGGCGGCCCCGGGGATCCGTCCGCTGCCCGCACAGCCCTCCCCCGGGCCCCCGTGGCCTGCGCCCCCTACCGCGGCGCCTCCAGCTGATCGCGGGACTCCCGGGCCCCCAGGGGGCTCGGCCGCGCGGTCAGCCCGCGGAGGCCGCCTCGCCCGCCCCCGGTGCGCGCTGCGGCTCCGCGCTCGGCCCCCTCCCCCTCCTCGCCTCCCCTCCCCCTTCCCTTCCTTTCTCCGGTCCAGCCTCGGTCCTGCCGCCGCCGCCGCCGCCTTCCCCGGTCCGCGGGGGCCCTGCCGGCCGCCCTCCCCGCAGCATGGCACCACCGGGGCGGAATTAGCCGGGAGCAGCATTTGGGGGAAGCGGGATCTCAAGGGGTGGGGGGGTGCCCTGCAGCCTCGGTCATGGATGTGAGCAAGATGGTAAGTGAAGAGCGGGGGCTCTGCCCTGGAGTCTCCCCTGGTCTCCGTCCTCCCCCCAACCCTTCCCTCTCTCCCTCCCAGTCGGCTTGATCCATTGAAAGTTTCTGGATTGTTGATCCTGCTCGTTGGCCCCAACTCCAGGCGTGCTGGAGGAGGGAGCCCGGCCAGGATGTGGAGGCGGCTGGCCGACAGGGATGGGGTTCCCGGTTTCCCGCCGCGCTGCCACCAGCGCTGCCCGGGAGAGCCCACTAGACCCCAGGCAGAGGGCTGCTGAGCTCTCCTCTCAAACTGGGAAACCAGCCTGGTAGAGGGAGGGCCAGGTTGCGGGAAAGGGGCTTGTCCTATCCACTCTAGGGCCCCCTGCTTGCATACCTAATTAAGATTTGGGGGAAGATTTTTGGACTGAGCCAGCGGGGTGGGGGAGAGCACAGGTGGGTGACCTGGAAGGGCAGTGAGGAGGAGCTAGGACTTTAACCATCTTAGACGGTGAGGGGGCAGGAATGGAATCTTTGGCATAGATGGGGGATATTCTAGATTTACCACTTGTAAACCCCAGCTGCTTTGGCCTGAGGACCAGCAAACACCTTTGCCTCTTAAGCATTGGACTCCCTGGAGGAGCTGATCCCTCAGGCAGGCAGCCCAGCACCCCCAGGAACACAGTAGGAGCTGAATACTTTGCTCATTGATTGATTGGGGAACAGCCCTCAGAGGGGGTAATAAGGTGTGGTTTGGGGGTCTCTGAGCACTTGGGGCAGATTTTCCCAGAGGTCCCAAGTGGCTCCCCCTCTGAATGGAGATTTAAGGGTGTCTGTGACGTCACTTGGTAGTCAGGCTGACCCTGGCTTTAGACCAGAGTGCCCCCCACCCCCCACAACCTCCAGACTTACAACATTTGAGGGCCTGTGTGTCAGGCTGGAGAGGTATCTTGTGATGGTCTGTGCCGGGTTGGGGTGTGTCTTTGTGTCTGGGGGAAAAAGAGGTCTGGGTCTGCCTATTCCTTAGGGAAGAGAAGGTACTGGAATTTCAGTTCATCCTCTACAGAATTAGGCTAGTTCCCCCAGAGAATGCATTTTGAAGTTACCATGTCTATGGAGAAGGCAGGTGAGTTCCGGTCCTGCCAGGCCTTTGGCATTCTGTCTTGGGTAGGGGACAGTGGGATGGGGAGCAGAGGATAGGTGAAAGTCATCCTTTCCATGGCAGGAAGCCAGTCTCATTCTGAGTGCTGCCCTGGAGCTGGGAGCTGGATGCGGGGTCTCGCCAGCTCCCATCTTCATATGACACATACCCATCCATGGTTGGGCAGTGCTGAGAGGCTGGACCACCATTACCTATGTGCATATACCACGAAAGCCTACTTTCTTTGGGCGATTATTAGAACTACCTTTCATAAAAAATCCTGGTTGCAGCTGTGAGGGTGGGGAGGTGGAAAATTGAGTAGCAGCCAAGTTCTTTTCTAGAGATGTCTTAGCAGGACCAGAGTCACCTGTCTTGCATGGTGGGCTTGAAGCTGTAATTCAGTGGCCTCCAAACCACATCACCCCCAGCTTCCTTCTGGCCCTGAGCTAAGATTCCTTCCAAAGACTGGCTTATGAGGACCAGCTTACAGAGTTAAGGGACCTGTGTCTTTAGAGGTTTGGGTCCCCTCTAACTCTACCACCTCTTTCCACCCATCTGCTCATTAACTCAACAGCGTTTATTTAATACCTGTCATGCCTATGGCAAGTGCTGTGTGAGGGACACAGAAACATAACCTGTGGCCTCCCTGCTCCTCAGGGCCCTTAGCATCTGGGTGGAGGGGTCTAGAGAGAGGCAGGCCAATGCAACAGTTAGCTATCAAGGCAGGCCTAGACCAGAAGGCCCATGGCTCCAAGGGTCATAGGTGTCTGAGGAACTGGGTGGAGGACAAAGTCTGTGGCTGACTCTTCAAGGCTGGGTGGGGTTGGCTCTGCTGAGAGCAGTGAGGGGCATGGCCTGTTGGAAGAGGTGTTGGAAGAGGAATGGGGAAGGCCATCTGGTAAGGCTGGGGACCTTTGGCTGGGGCAGGTTTAGATCAGGAAATGTTGAGATCTTTGGTTGGGGCCAGATCAGAAAGGCCTTGAATGCCAGCCAGGGTGTTCTGACCTTGGGCTATGGGCACTGGGTGACCTTTGGAGAACCTGGGGCACTGGAGAGGCACATGTATTGCCTCTTTCCTCTTTTAACTTGGGGTCCCAACAGAAGTGATATTAGGTTCTCTTTTATCACCGAGCACTCAAATGCCCAGTCCAGAAACAATTGTCCTCAGGTCTCTGTAAAGAGCACAGACCCTGGACTGTGCGGAAGAATCTGACCCACCCCTGGGGACTTGGCACCTGCTTCCCATTCCTGCCAAAGGCCAAAGTTACTTTTCTGTTCTGACCACTAAAGCCTTCTGTCTGGTTTGAAGTCTTCACTCTGGGGGCCACTGGCTCCAGGGTCGACCTCAAGCCCATTATTTCAGCCACATCCTTGGCAGAGCCTGACATCAGCCTGGGGTGGGGGTGGCGCTTCCTCTTGCTTAACACTGAATGCAAAAAAGCAGACTAGAGTTCACCCAATTCCCTACATGCTTTTGAGCAAGTTGGTTTTGTTTTGTTTTTTTTAACCTCTTAACCTCGTCTGTAAAATGGAAATAATAATACCTGCCTTGAGCATCTTAGTGAAGATTGGAAATAATTCTTTGAAAGCATGGGCTTAGTAAGTCCTCCTTACTTGGTGGCTCTTAGGGTAATGATGATTTCCAAAGTCTCATCTAAGATGACTCTGATTCCCACTCCTACACACCCTTTCTTTTATTGTTTGTTTATTTATTTATTTAAGTAATCTATACACCCAGCATAGGGCTCATCAAACTCAGAACCCCAAGATCAAGAGTCGCATGCTCCTCCAACTGAGCCAGCCAGATGCCCTCCCTACCCTTGATTTGGCCTGAAGAGTTGTTTCCTTGATTGGCCTCAAGAGTTGAGCGTAG
The DNA here is from genome assembly GCF_002007445.2 of Ailuropoda melanoleuca. NCBI lineage: Eukaryota > Metazoa > Chordata > Mammalia > Carnivora > Ursidae > Ailuropoda > Ailuropoda melanoleuca. The sequence continues at coordinate 8,791,388 of NC_048227.1, forward strand.
GCTGTATTTCAGTTGACGGCTCTTTGGACCAATTCTTCCACATCTACTTCTCTTTCTGAATGAAGGAACAAATGACGGGGACATTGGGTCCACCAGCTGCTGCGAGTGATGAATTTTTGATGACCTTAGATTTCTGCCCAAGGGAGGGCTTGTTTAACATGGCACTTGGGTGAAGTGTAGATGCTTTCTGGGGATTGACAATGGAGACTGTGCCTTTACCCAACACAGAGGATGCAGGGCTGTAATTTGGGGAACAGAGCCAATGCCATCAATTCTTACAAAAGAACATGTAGTTTATGTAACGATTTATATTTGCCTGGCTCTCTACAGTTTACAAAGCCTTTTCACACCTGTTTACCTTTAGTACCACCCTGTGAGGAGGGCCGAGCAGAAATAATTAGCCACGTTTTACAGATAAGAAGACTGGGGTTTAGGAGGTGAAGTCTGGATCCTATACAAGTGGTGGAACGAAGCTTTGTAGCTGTTTCTCCTGATCACCAGAATGTACGCTATGGTGACCAAGATAAAGGGTGAGGGAAAAGATTTGGTGACCAGATTATAGGATGGACACAGGCCAATCTAAAAAGACAGGCTGGAGTGGTAGTGGCCTTTGGGCTCTGGGCCCCATGGGGGGTGGGTTCTGCCAGTCTAGTGCAGACTAGACGCCTTGTCAGTTACCTACACCTTGTCAGTTACCTACCGCTGTTTTCAAAACTCAGGTTTCTTCCTGAATCTCTGCTGCTCTCCTGAGATCCCCCAGCTTACACGCTGGAAAGTGAGAGGGGTGGAGAAAAGGTGTTTTAGGTGTTCAGAGTAAATGATAACGATGATGGGGTAGGGACAAGCTCCTGGTCCACGTGTTGTCGCTGCTGGTGTGTGCATGTGTGTTTGCTGGGCTGAGGAGCAGCGTGGGGAAAGGAAGTGCTGAGCTGGGGAGATCCCTGTTCCGAATGATGCCAAGGACTCCTTGCAGCCTGGATAGGCTAACAGCTCTGGGGACAGGGATGTGCCCTCCCACCTAGGGTCTGAGCTAAGTAAGCAGTTAAGGCTGGACATGGGTGACCTGCTCGGTGAAACCAGAGCAGCCCTTTCAGTTTTGAGTTAGAAACTCAGTGTGGTGGGTTGCAGAGCATTTCAGAGTGAAATAGATTGGAAAGCATCCAGGTGTATTACACGTAAGAAGGTAAGCATTCACGACGCTGGCTTTGGAGGTACACACACGTGCACACAAGTAAAGATTGGCCTTGTAAAATGTATTTTTTACTGTGGTCAGACGCAAAAAAAGCTTTGGAGTCTCTGGCCTAGAGAATGTCCAGAGCAGAGCGAGGAGTATGTCAGTCTAGAAAGATGTGTAGTTCAGTCTGTAGAAGAGAAAACCCCAGAAGGGCCGATGGTTGACTTCGACTCACTGAGGGTCTTTGAGAATAAGAGGTGGTTCATGTGCTCCATGTGGCTCTGGAAAGTGGGATTTGTTTCAGGAGGGGCTAGATTTTGGCTGGTCAGCACTTCCCCGTATCAGAGGCATTCTATGGCAGAATCAACTCCCTGGGGAGGGGGAGAGCCTGTCTACCCATTGGAGCTGCTCAGGGGCCTGGGGGGGTCTGGCCTCCGAGTCCTTGCCAGCCTTGGAGACTGGCTCAGCATTCAGGCTGTGGAAGCCTCAGAGTCCTGTGGGTGGATGACTATGGTCTGGCGTTGGCTGGTATCACCGGAACACTGGGGAGCAGTTCCAGGGACATACGTCCACATATCCTAGCTTTGTGCGCTCCCTACCGTGGTTCCTAAGATTCAGCAGAGCATCGTGGCTCAGCAGCCTTCTTCAGACAGTCCCCGGAAGAAGGTCAGGGACTGTGGATGACACTGGCCTCAGCCAAGCGCCAGCAAGGAGGGAAGTCTGTTATTTGCCTCCTTCAAAAATGCTTAGGGAAAAGAATTTTGATCTATCATCACGAAGATTGTATTCTACCAGGATGAGGTTGAGTCCAGCCCACACCCATATTGGATTATTGGATACTCCCCATTATGTGCAGCGCCCTGGATGTGGACGTTAAGATGTTAAATCCAGGGCTGAGGCTGGCCAGGTGGTAGGGAGAGACAGAGACTCCCTTGAAATGCGTTGAGTGGAATGACACATAGACACTTGCAGGTGACAGAAAGAACACTCTCACCTGGATTCTTTTCTCCCTTAAAACAGCCTCACGAAGCAGAATTTAGTGTCCTCAGAGGCTCCTCCAAGCCTCCCTGCCAGGCAGGGGCTAAGTTCAGAAGCAAATGTAGGTTTTAGGACAGTTCAGCCCGCTGTGCTCTGCCGCCCAGAGACCTGCCCATCCCTGCCTCCCCCCACCCCCCCACCTCCCCCACAGCTGGGTGATTTTCTCAAAGAGCATGTCCAGGGGCTGTTTCCGCTCCACCTTTGTCTCCTTTCTTGCTGAAGAGGTCCCAGTCCAAAGCCAGACAGGCATGTGGTCTGGCAGCTGCCCCTGAGCCAAAGGATTCCAGCAGCCAGACAAAATGCATGTGGCCCCAGGGCCCCAAAGAAATTAACCACAGGTCTCTTGGCGGGGGGGAAATCCCGGTGTCACTTTCAGATTCCCTGAAGTCTTAATGAATCTTTGATCTGGAGGTGATTTCTCTGGGCAAGTAGAAAGGGATTAGAGGGTCGGAAGCTCATTTGTAACTGTGAGTGGGAGGTGGCTGGAGTCCAGGCGCCATCCCCTGCACGTGGAGAATCAGGGAGCCGCTTCTGGGCCCTGAGGCTGCACTAGAGGCTGGCCGTGGGGCTTTGGAGTCACATAGGCCAGAGGCTAAATCTTGATGCTGCATTTGCCTCTCTAGGATCAGGGACAAGTTAGTTGACCTGTCTGGGCATCAGCTCCCTTGTCTCTTGGATGAATTGGTGTCTGCAGACTTAAGGGGTATTGACATGGCCTGTTTAAAGTTCTTGGCACATGGGAAGCATCGTAAACCCTGCTGTAATGATTAGTTTTTTGCTTATTCCTTTAGGCAACAAATAAAATCCTAAAGCTTTAGGCAAAGGGTAGAACATTCCTTCTTTCAGAATGACCCCTCTGTGAGTAGGGCCATCAGGAGTGTTATAAATAAGTCCAGTACGTCCAGTAAAACACATAGAATGCATTGGAGGAACGTGCTAGCATGCGAAAGCAGGGGGATTCATGCCCTGGCATGAGAAGAGGGGCTTCACTGAGAAAGCTGGAGAAGGTGAGGAAGGAGTCCCCCAGGGGGCAAGGCAAGCGCAGGCGTTTCAGGCAGCGAGAGCCACCCGCACAAAAGCCGGAGGTCGCGGGATGCGTTCAGGAAGCACTTGCGGTTTATGCTGAAAGAGTAGGTGCAGTCCCTGTCTCAGTGGGACCAGCAGAGTTCCCAGGACGTGGGATCCAAATCCTTTGATATGTCAGTGCTTCCTGGAGGAGGAGGTATTTGAGCTGTGCGGTGAAGAAGGGGGAGCAGCCGTTTCATTGATGGAAACACCCAGCGCGCCGTAGGTGGCAAGTGAATGGATGGTGACGTCAGGAAGGACAGTGGCAGCATGCTGAGTAGGTTTGCTAGGAGCAGGGCCAGAGGAAGGAGGAACGAGGGATGAGCAGTGCCAGGTGTGGGGCCCACATCGAAATAACCGGCATCCTCTGGCAAAACCAGCGCGGTCAGAGAGGCCGTCGCCACTTGACGATCCCATCGGGACGTGCGCTTCTGGTCCCAGTGCTGGGGATGGGCCCTCCCTGGGACCAGAATGAGCGTGGGAGCCGCAAGCCTGGGTTTTTTGGAAATGAGCGTTTCATTAACTTTCTTTCTTGACTTTTCTTTAGAGCACTCAGTTCAGCCTCGTGCTCTGAGACCTAAAATAGCATTCTCCCGCTTGGATGGGTCTCAGGCTGGATTGTTCGGAAAGTAGTCTTACCAAATCACTGCCTCCCTAGCCCTGCTGGTGCAAAGATCCTTGTCAGCGGTCTCAGCGCCGGACAGTGTCAACCAGGGTCCTGGCCCTCGTCCTTTTTCTCCTATACGTATATCAAGATTGTCCCCTGAGTAGGCACAGCCTGAGGCCCTCTGCCAGGCACTGAGAATATAAAAGAATGGGATAGTTTGAAGGCTCCTGTCTTCAAGGAGGTGGAGGCAATTATAATAGAGTATGATGAGTGCGATGTTAGAGATAATGGAAAGTGCATAGAAACTCGGAGGTAGGGATAATTAATTCTGCCAAGTGGCACAGGAGGTGGGCTGAGGAAGGTGACATTTCAGTTAGGCATTCATTCATTCATTTATTCAGAAAATATTTATGGAGGGGCACCTGGGTGACACAGTTGGTTAAGCATCGTGACTCTTGGTTTCTGCTAAGGTTTTGATCTCAGGGTCTTGAGTTCGTGCCCCGAGTCGGTCTCCACACTCAGCGGGGAGTCTGAGATCCTCTCCCTTTCCCTCTGCCCTTCCTGCTCGTATATTCTCTCTCTCTCAAATAAATAAATCTTAAAAAAAAAAATACTTATGGAGTTCCCTCCATGTGCCAGATGTTGTTCTAAGCACTTGAGACACTTGACCGAACCAGAGATCCTTGCCTTGTGCTGCTGACCTCCCAGTAAATGTAAACAAACTAAAGTGTGTCGGATGTTGGAAGGTGGTAAGTGAGCCGGGGGCAGGGAGTGGGGAACACAAACGTGGCTACAGTTGCCCTAAGGATGCTAGGGTCAGAAGCATCCTGCCCAGAAGGGGCTCTCCTTGGCTCTCAGTGGACCCTGGGACCCCTAGTCACCTTGTCTGCTTTGGCTCACTGTCCTGCTGAAACTGCATCCCCGTATGGCCGCTGGCTGATTGCTCCTGAATCATTGCCTGAATCTGACCTCAGGGCCCTCCCCCGCATCCCCGCCCCTCTTCCTGCAGTCGTTCACCTTGGCATCTAGGAGTCAGCCGTACTTTATTGAGAGCACCAGAGGCTCGTTGATTCCTTCCAGATTTGGAGGAAGACATCACCTCCTATTTCCAAGACACTTGAACAGAGCCAAGTGTCAAGTGAGCAGCTCTCTGGCCGTGGTGCTGGGGGTGGATTTGGTGCCATCAGTGATGTAGGAGGCCTTCCCAGCTGTAGTAACATCAGCTAGGATGAGGATGGGGTGACATAATGCTCTGAGTCCTGTGGCGGGACTCCTCCCTTTGAATTTTGGGCCGTTTCTGTGGGGCGGCTTCTGTCCACGTGTTGGCTTCTCAGCTCCAGAGGGGACACGGCCATGGGTGCACTGGCTCTGATGCCGTGGTGCACTTTGCATACATTTTAATGTCACATAGCGATCTCTGGTCTTCAGCAGCTGCAGTGAGAAAACAGGGTCACCCATTGAAGAATGTCTAACTTAATGTTACATTTTCAGAAAAATAGGAAAAGGTGTAGAGAAATAAAGATTGAGTACACTTCCACCATCCCAAACACTACTGCTAACAAGGCTCTTTGGTATACATCCTTACAGACTCTGTGTGTGTGCGCGTGTGCCCATGCACACACGTGTGCACACCCCTGCTCGTATACACACATGCTAGGTTGAGCCATACCAGAGTGCTGCTTTTTGTAAGTCAAAAGAGGCCAAATTTTCACTTGATTCAACCAGATTGTTATAAACATACATAACAGGTACACACATATTTAAACAAAATGGGACCATACAGTAACATAGGTTTGTAAATTTATTTTAGCTGTCACTATGTCTTTGATCTAAAAACAGTGTGTCCGAGTGGTCAAGGGCATAGGTCCTGCATTCAGATTCAGTCTCCACTACTTACTTACCTGGACAGGTTACCCCTGGGCAGGTTCCTGAGGCTCCCTGTGCCAGGGTTTCTCCCCTTGTATAGTGGAGATACTCTGTGTCTTCTATATAGGGTTATGGTGAGGGCAGACGACTTAGCGTGTATGTGTGACATCATTACCATGTTTCCAGATAAGTAGAGAGGGCGTATTGTTTCACTGTAATTAGTACCCTATTAGTAGACATTACGCTATATCCATTACCCACCGTGAAGGTGACATCCTTGTACACACATCGAGAGAGTGACTGTTCACCCCTTTACACTTTAAATACTTGGGCTTTAAGGTTTTAGCTTTTTTATTCTCAAGAAATGTGATTGATATATAATATTGTATAAATTCAAGGCATACAACATGTTAATTTCTCCCATTTAAGTATTATAATTGCCATTGTATTGATAAAAGTTTAAGCAGGTTTTGTTTTTGTTTTGTTTTGTTTTTTTTGAAGGTTTTACTTATGTGTTTGGGGGGGGGAGGGACAGAGGGAGAGAGAGAGAATCTCCAGCAGACTCTGTGCTGAGCGTGGAGCCCGACGTGGGGCTCGATCTCATGACCCTGAAATCATCTGAGCGAAAATCAAGAGTCAGACATTTAACCAACTGAGCCACTCAGGAGCCCCAGGAAAGGTTTTAGTGTTTAAGAATCCTTATTAATGTGTTTCTAACTGAGTGGTGGGTATGGGGGAAGGTGACTTGGACTGCTGTGTATAATTCTGCGAGCGGGGCTCCCTGGGCCAGCCCCCACTTCGTTTGCTTTTTCACGCTCCGGAAGCATGTCCCCACTTCTGTGCCTCGATGGCCGGCCTCTCCACCCCAGCATCCCTCAAGGGGGCCCCAGGCCCCTCCTCAAGGCCAGTCATCTGGTTCTGTGGTTCTTCCTGCAAGCAAGGACGCCCACACCAGCCCTGCAGTCTTGGTCAGATACCCGCCTCGGGGCCCCCCACGCTCTGCGTGCATAAGGATCTCCTCTCTAACCGGCTGTGCACACAGAGCACTCACATCTGACTCATTTGTGAATTAACTTAGTACAGCACTTGACGCATAGGTGCTCAATATATGTTTGGTGGGTGAATTTCGTGAGTGAATAAAGTCACAGATGACTAAATTAATGGGGGCCAGTGGGGGCCAGATCCGGAAAGCCTTGAGTGGAGCATTTTCCCCATGTGCAGCAGCGAGCCCCTGGACACGCCTGGCATGGTTGGAGCTGTGCTTTAGGAAGGGGGTCTGGCCATTTGCAGCTCCCAGGAGCTGGTGACCCAGAGGCTGGGTGGGGGTTCACGCTGCCTGGGGCCCTTTGGGTGAGCCTCCCCCTCTTGAACCTGGAGGCTCCTATCCCCTACTTCCCTAAGGAGGGGCTCTCCTTCACTCGAGGAAGTGAGAGTTCTTGGCTACTGGGCTTTCGGAGGAAGTCCTATCAGAGCCTCACTGATGATGAAATCCACCTCCGGAATTAGCAACCACCACCTCTCCGCTTTTGCGGAGTGCTTAGCAGCTCCTCCCCAGCTTGTTATGATTCCCTGGGTTCTGGGCCAGAGTATCCATCAGGGCTCCTGTCTGCCAGCCAGGACATTCCGTGGCCTCCCCAGGGTGACCAGACCCTGCACTGCCCCTCCACTGTCTTCTCTTTGGCTCTGACCCGAGATCTGTGTGGCTGGGCTTTGGTTGTGTGTTGCTAAGGACTTCAGTTCCTGGGGGCTAGAGCTTGACACAGACCCGTGTGTCCTCTCAGTGGAAATGAGTCTGACTTGACCTTCCCAGGCCTGGAAGGCTAGAGCTCGGGATCAGTGGGGTTGCACCTGAAGCAAGATGTTGGCTCCAATCCTGGCTCTGCTGCTTACCAGCTGGGTCATCTAGCTAGCCAGGCATCCCAGCTAGCTGGGCAAGTCACTTAACTGTTCCAAGACTCAGTTTCCCCATCTCATCAGTGGAGTTAGCAGCCCTGGTGTGACCACAGGGTTAAATGACATAAATGCGTGCAAATGAGTCTGGGATCTGTTACAGGCCTTTGGAAAGGTTAATTGAATTAGAGAATCAGAGCTTGAACCACAATGAGGTGGAGACTATTCAGTCTGCGATTTAGGTAAGGAAATTCGAGATCCAAAGGTTGTGGGGCACCGGGGGAGTGGAAGGAAGTTGAAAAAAGAATTGAGAGGGAATCTGGACATTTTGCCTTATGCTCCCCCTGCTTCTCGCAGACTGCAGCCTCCGCCCGGCTCCCCGCAACACACACGCATCTGCCAAAGCAAGCCCCCATCAATTTCATGTCTCCTTCCTGAAAGGCCTCATTGAAAAAGAAGCACACAGAAGTGACCAAGTGTATCAGTATCGATTCCATGGAGGTCCAAGCAGTTTCTAAAGCTGGAAGGCAGTGGGAAGGACGGGAAGAGTTAGCAGGAGAAGCGCGGAGGGGATGGGGGAGAATTGGGGGGCGGGGAAGAGGAGGCAGAGAGGGCTGCCTTCATGTCTTTCTTCAAGCTGCTGTGGAATGGGCCTTCGGTGCTGCTCTCTGGCAGGCCCCTGTGTTCCCTAGTCCATGCAGCAACCCCCCCCACTTTCCTAGACAACACTTCTGCCTTCTCCCCCACCCTCACTCTCAGCCCCTGACCTTGCTTCCTGTTTCAACTGTGAAAAGAGACGCAATCCTGAGAAAGCTTGCACAAGCCCCTGCCAGCCATCTGTCGACACCTGTGTCCATACTCTGTGACCTAGGCTGGTGCTCGGCAGGGTGCCCGGCTCCTACTGTGCACTAGCCCCCTTCCCCCTTCCAGTGACATTCCATTCCCTCCCCTCCCCTCAGATCCATACAAACATGTTGTAATTTCTCCCATTCAAAACAAGGCAACATGGACCCCGCCTCCTTCTGTCTCAGCCCCTTGCTGGCCCTCACTGCCTCCAGCTCCCCTTCTTCCTCTCTCCAAGTCCCCTGTCAGGCTCTGTCCCCTTTCGCTCTACCCAAAAGCCCTGCTGAAGGTCACCACGATGTTCAACCCAGTGGGTCAGTTTTCAGCTCTCATCTGCTTGATCTGTTGACAGCTTTCACAACTGATGGCTCCCTGTTGAAATACATCTCCTCGTCTGCCTTCCGGGGTGCCACACTCCTGGCTTTCCTTGTAGCTGTGGGCTGTTTCTTTTCTGTTTCCACTCCTCGCTCCCCCCAACTCTTGAATGTCAGGTGCCCTCAGGCTGTCCCCAGAGGTCTCATCTGCACTCACTCCTTGGTGATCGTACCCATCCTTAAATCCCATCTATGTGTGGACTGCTACCAGATCACCTGATTCAGCTCATACATCTTCCGAATTCCAGGATTGCACCCCGCAACCCCTCCACGGCTCATTAGATGTCCATTTGGTATCTGATGGGCATCTCGTTGTAACACGCCCCCAGATCAGCTCCCGTCTGCCCCAGACCTGCTTCTCCTTTGGTTCTCTATCTTGGTGATGACAACACGGTCCCAGACACTGCTCTGGCAATTAATCATGGTGCCACCCTTGACTCCTTCCTTCCTTTGTCACACCCCACATCCAAGTCCTCTGCCAACCACGTCATCTCTACCTTCACAATATATCCAAATCCATCCACATCTCAGCACTTCCACCGCGACCAGCCTGGTCTGGGGCCCCATCATCCCTGTCCTGAATTAATTCAGCCACATCTCAGCTGTTCTCTCCTGCTTCCCTGCATGTCCCCACAGTGTCAGCACAGCAGCCAGAAGGGGGTCCCCTAAAAAAGGAGTCTGATCATGTCACCCTTCATTCAAAAACTCCTAGGGGCTCCTGTCTCCCTCAGAACAAAGGCTGGTCTTTGCAATTAGCCCACATGACCCCTTGTGATTGGTTTCTCCCACCTCCTAACTCTGACCTCGACCTGGGGGCTCCAGCCACAGTTAACGTCCCTCCTGCCAGGTGGGCTCTGCCTGGAACTCCTCCTGTCTCTCAGCTTGCTTCCTCATCACCCTCTGTCACCTTCCATTGCAGCCTTCCCTGGTGATCCCCGTGTAAGGTTATGACACCAGCCCCATTCTTGGCCCTAGAGCACCTATCACCATCACAAACACCATAGATTCTATTTAGCGATTCACTTGTCAGTCACTCTCATTCGAATGTAAGGTCCATGAGGCAGGGGCACCTGGGTGGCTCCATTGGTTGGGCGTCCGACTCTTGATTTTTGGCTCAGGTCATGGTTGCAGGATCATGGGATTGAGCCCCGTGTCCCTTGGGCTCCAAGCTCGGTGGGGAGTCTGCTTGTTGCTCTCCCTCTGCCCCTCCCCCTGCTCACGCACTCTCTCAAATGAATAAATAAAATCTTTTAAAAAAAAGAAAGATCCATGGGGCAGAGATGTGTTGGTTTTGGTGCACAGTTGTATTCCTGGAGTAGTGCCCAGCACACGATAGACCTTCAGGAAATATGTGTCGAATGAATGGGTGAATGTGTAAAGATTTTGGAGCAGTTGCTTCCTGAGTTTAGGGAAGACTGGAGATTGGGATGGTCCCTAAGAATCAGGTGAAATACAGAAAGAGGTGCCAGAAAGCTGGGCTTGGGGATCTTTGCGAAGAAAATAGATGACCATCTGGATGGGGCTGGTTCTATAGTTGGCCAGACTACAAGGGAGGAGAGCTATTTTTCCGAGCCTTATGTAACAGATGTGGTTTTGTGTAAATCACACTTCTGTAAATGGAATCCTATTTTAAATGCACTAGCAGAGATTGCTATTTAAAGGAATCTGATGCCAAATTCTTTTGTAAAATGAATAATCTCCTAATTTGTCCTGAGTGTCAATTCATATTTTCCTTCCCCCCAAAAATGTATATGGACTTAAATCAAAGTATGCTTGTCTGGGGTGAGGAAACCTACGTGTCCCATTTTTCCCACTGTCTGTGTTATTCCCTTTCTCTTTGCCTGCGTTCTTCCCCTGCTTCATTTCTGCTTCTCCTTTGGCTGAGCTGTTTTTTTTCCTTAGACTCTGACATAGAATGTTTTTTGTAGCATGACCAGAATGAAAGAGCACATTGAACAGTGGCCCCCTCCCAGACCAAACGGATGCAGTCTGGGGGTGGAGCAGAGGAGCCCATCAGGGGTGTGTGAATGTGTACTGGGGGTTCAGGGTTAAGTTCTCAGGTGAGAGTCATGCACAGCCGAGTTAGGGACCCATTGACCAAAGAGACAACCATATGTTATTTGCCCTTCTTGTATCCGAGCTTACCCTCTACAGGACTGAGGAGGCTGGGTGAACATCCCCTTTATGGTTTTGCCAAAGTTGGCCGGTGTGAATCTGGCTGTAGATTGTTATAGGACTGGCTGGAGTTCGGGGCTCAGGAATATCCCCTCTTGGTGCATCACCCAACCTGCTGACATCTTAGAAGAGAGCAAGGTCCTGTGGCCACCCTACTTGGTGGAGTTTTGTCCCAGTGCTCTCCAGAGGGTCTCTTGGCAATGAACTTGGGCTTCGCAGGCCCACCACCCCAATTTCTGTTTCCCTTCAAACCAGAACGTGGTCTCTGGGGGAACACAGCTGTGTGTTAAGGGTTTGGTGGAAGGTGTGGCACCATCTAAGACCACAGCCTGCTTCCTGAAAACAGTGGAAGGTTGACTCGTTTAAAGGTTCTTTGGCCTCGGGTCAGATTTCCACTCTAGGTTTTCTGACACATTTCTCCTTTTGGTTCTCATTGGACCAAGAGATCGTAACACCTGCTTGCAGGGCAGGTTTGACTTTTTATAAGACAAGATGAATCTGCCTTTGAGATAACAAGTGTGTCGAGGTCAGAGCAGACGCTTAGTGAAGCAGTTGGCTTTGGCGAACTGTTCGGTTATAGCCAGCTAACTAGCAGGATGTAGAGTGTGGGCCTGACTGAGAAGGACAGGTGCAAGCCCTGCTGTGTGGCTTGACCTCTCTGAGCCCACTGGTTTATAAAATGCACCCTGCCTCCCTTCCCCGGGTTTTCTCGGCATCAGGGAGACAGTGGATATGAAAGCTCTTTGACACCGGGAGGGACTAACGCAAAAACTGGAAATGCTCTTGCCATTATTATTCAAGCAAACCTGGTATTTACACATTTGAATGAGCCAAACAGGGAAATTGGGAATGTTTAAAGTTACAGAACTATTTGCTAGACTCAAATAAGAAAGCTGTCTTCGCATAGCCACCCCCTTGTCAGGTGGGGTTCTGTTTGTTTATAAACCCCCGTTCCTGAGGATCCGCTCTGGGTTGTGTGAAGATCTGGTTGGACCCCAGAAGATCAGGACCACACTAGATTCTAGATTCCTCAGCTGGGAGAACGCATGAGGAGAGTTCTTCATGTGGCTTTATTTGGGACCATTTGTGGTAGAGACTGGAGGTAGGGGCCACTTATATAGTGAAGTGGGCATGAGATGTGGGTGTGTGTGGTAGAAATAGAACCAGAAATAGAGATCTGAGGGAGAAACGGCAGACCTCGGCACATCTGGATACAGTAAGTGCTTCCTGGCTTGTTCACTGGACAGATGGAACAGGTCTCTGGAAAGACACAGAGGCGGGGATGAGTGGGTGGTTCCTATGCCCAGGGACCCCCCCGTCAGCCAGGCACCACCTCCTTGGGTCTTGAGATAGTGGGAGAAACGTTGCTCTGTGTTACTGAAAGAGAAGAGACAAAACCGACCTCACAGAAAGCTGGGAAGACACTGGGGAGAGGAGAGGCGGGGGGAGGGGAGGAGAGGAAGCTGGCAGTGCTGGTGGTTTGGGGAAAGATGCAGCGCAGGGTTTCCGCTCTTGCTGAGCAGCTGTCTCTCTCTGGAAGGCGAAGGGCGTCGCGAACGGCCACTCCAGCCTGGCCCGTGAGCAGTGAATGATCAGGATACGTCTGATGGGACAGCCCAGGGCTCCACTTTGTAGGCAGACGTGCCTAGAAAGTGACCGTGACGCGTTCTCTGGGCCAACGCCCGTGAGCAGAGGCCTTGCAGTTTGGGTTGCTTGGGAGACAGAACAGATGCTTCCTCTGTGAGGAGACGAGCAGAACTCTGGCAGAGGGGTTGTGGGCCCAAAGCCACAGCCCCCTGCAGGTGGGCAGAGAGGACATGGGCCTGGAGACCCAGGGTCTCAGCACCTAGCCCTCTTGCCCTGCCTCCTAGTGCCTTCCGCAGGCCGAAGTGCCCCCTCCACCCCGAGACGGCTGGGGTGTGGAGCAAAGGAGTGGCCCTCCTCAGAAACTGGGCTGCCCAAGTCTGGCAGTGTGGGCATGGGTTCCTAGGTTGGAGGATGAAAGTATGGGTCCTGTGGCAATCTTTGCCTGAGGTTATGGCAGGATGGCCTGGCGGAAGGGGACTCTTGGGCAGCAGTAATTATAAATTAGGGTAGTAAGACTGGAACCACGGAGGTGACAGTAGACAGAGCGTGTTGGCTTCTTCTCCAGGTCAGCAGGGACAAGGTGGGGTCCCTTCCCTTTCTGTCATCGTCCCTGTGGTGAATGGTCTGATTTGGAGCCCGTAGGTGGAAGTTCTGGGGATCTTTGGGGATGCTGAGCCATGGGGGGCTCCCAGTGTGGTGGCAGAGGAAACAAGGGTAGGAGGGGACATGCATAACAGCGAGGTGATGGGATGACCTGGGATGGCCTCTCAGATGATTGCAGGTGTGGGGAGGGGCATTCTAGGAAGGAGGCTGGGCTCTCACTTTGTCCCTTGGAGTAAGAGGAGCCTTGGGACTAGTAGTGAGGGGCAGACAGGAGAGGGGTCTTGTGTAGAAAGGGAAAGTGACCGTGCCAGGATTCATGAGTGTCCTGGATCATTTTCAGAGAAGGAAGGATAGGTGCAGGCACACCTTGGAGATACTGCACGCTTGTTCTTGTTCGGTCCCAGACCACCGCAGTAATGCGAATATCATAATAAAGTGGGGTCAAATGAAGTTTTTGTTTCCCAACGCATGTAAAAGTTACGTTTATGCCGTGCTGCAGTCTGCTAAGTGGACAATAGCATTATGTCTAAAAACAAAATGTATATGCCTTAATTAAAAATACTTTATTGTTAAAAAATGCTAACCATCATCTGAGCTTTCAGTAAGTTGTAATCACTGATCACAGATCTCCCATAACACATACAATAATAATGAAAAAGCTTGAAATATTGCAAGAATAACCAGAATGTGACCGGAGACACCAAGTGAGCAGATGCTTTTGGGAAAACGATGCTGATAGACTTGCTTGATGCAGGGTCGCCACAGACCCATTAATTAATTAATTAATTAATTAATTAATTTTTTAAACCCATCAATTTCTTTAAAAAAATTGCAGTAAAGCAGTAAAACAAAGTGCAGTAAATCAAGGCATGCCTGTAGCTGTCTCTGGCAAAAGAGGTGTTTGTTGCAGCCCCTCCGCCCTCATTCTGGAAAGATCCTGTGCCTTTGTGTTCTCCTCATCCATAGGACCCTGTCTAGGGAAGGAGAACCAGCCTCGGAGCTGCCATTCTGATGGGAACACGGTGGGAGGGCCTGGAGGGGAGGCTGGTGATGAGGAACGTGCGCCCACCCCCCCAGGCCCTGGGAAGGAGGGATGTTCGTTTTGTCCAGACTGCCTCCCACTCTGCCTCCCATCCCCTCCTCCCTGCACAGACATCTGCCTCCATCACTCACCCGCAGTGACTCTGGCCCTGGTCCCCAGTGATGTCATGTGCAGTGGCTCATTCTCGGTCCTCACCCACCTGCCCCTGCAGCACTGTCTGAACCCACTCTCTTCACCAAGAGGGGTGACCCCCACCGCTCGATCCCCCTCCTGCCTCACTGGCTGTTTCTCTCAGTCTTCTTCCCCCGTTCCTCCATTGCTCCGTTCCTCCCAGAATCACGGGCTTAGAAGGCATAGGGGGCCTGGAAGTCCATCTTGTGTCAACATTCTTCTATAACAGCTAAACACCTGCAGCCCAGGCCAAGCATCAGGGCCCACCTGCCAAAGTCTCCTTGTCCACCGCTTGCCAAACTTGCTTTCTTTATCTTTAGAGCCGGGTCTGTTGAAATATTATTGTTGAGGTCCAGTTCTCTGGGTTTCAACAGTCACATGCAAAGAGGTAACCTCCACACAATTGAGACTGAGGGTAGGACCGTCTGTCCTCCCCCACATTCCCTCCTGCACCTCCGTAACTACCCCTTCTTCCACCCTCAGCCCCTGGCAACCAGTGACCTGGATTTTTTTTTTTTTTAATTCCTCTAATTCTAACTTCTCCAGAATGTCCTATAAATGGAATCATGCAGTCTGTGGCCTTTTGAGTCTGGCTTCTGTCACTTGACATCATACTTTGAAGATTCACCCGTGTTGTTGGCGTTAATCAGTCGCTCGTTCCTTTCTATCTCTGAGTAGCTTCTCGTGGTGTGGCTGTAGCGCCTTGTTCATTCGTCCCCAGGTTGAAGGACGCTGGAATCGTTTCCAGTTTGGAGGATGATGGAAACGGAACACAGCTTCTCTTAATCCCCACTGGCGGGTTGCACCGGAGCCCTGAGGCCCCTCTACTTCCAAGGTGCTGGGGGTTGAAATATTTAAAGACCTCTGTGACCTTTCTTGCCCAACCCTGCTTCCTGCCACCCTTGCCCTGATTTCTATTCTCTTATCGAATCTTGTGTGGTTCTCCACCCTCGTTGGTTTGCTTTGCACACCCCCCCCACCATTATCAGTATTCCTCTTGGATGGGGCACCTGGAGCAGCAAGCCAGATCTGGTGCCCCGAGGCATGTCTGGCGCAGGGTGGGATAAGTCCGTACTCCCCAGTGCAGCTGAAAGCCATAAAACCAAGGACTGGCTCTTGTTCTCGATCATATAATTCTGTTGATACAGCTCAAAATGAAATGAGCTTCTTGAATTCTATGTTATGCTAGAGGCCACACCATACCGTTAGCTCACTTACTGGGAACTCATTAGGGACTTAACCTACCATCTGACCACGT
Source organism: Ailuropoda melanoleuca (assembly GCF_002007445.2). NCBI lineage: Eukaryota > Metazoa > Chordata > Mammalia > Carnivora > Ursidae > Ailuropoda > Ailuropoda melanoleuca. The sequence goes on from NC_048227.1 coordinate 8,807,081, forward strand.
GCAGTTGAATCACCCACGGTCACACCCTTCCGCTGTCGCCCAGACACATTGGCAGTTGCTCCAGACATTGCGTAGCTCCGTCGCTGTGCCTTCTGCATACCCTCGCTGGTAAACGTGGGGGAGGACACAGGTCTGGGTCACTGTCGGCACCCCTTACCCCAAGGTGATGGTAGCCAGTAATCAGCACCTGCAAACAGGGACAGCTACCCTCATGGCTCTTCCTCTCTGGCCTTGGGACTGGCAAGCTTTTCCTGCAAAGGGTCAGATAGTAAACGTTTTCGGATTTGTGGCCACATGCTGTTGCTTCCTCCTCCCCCTCCCTTCGTCCACTTCCTTTTAAAAATGTAAAAACCAACCTTAGCTCACAGGCTGTGCTGGCACACACACAGCCTGCAGGCCAGATTCGACTGATGGTCAGTGGTTTGCAACCCTGGTCCTCTAGTTTCTTGTCCTTGTTTATGAGATGTTATAAACAACTTTGTTAAATGTATCGATGCTGGAAATTCAGACACACACCCCATCTACTTGATTTTTCTGAAACGTTGCCCTAGGGTCTAGAAGGCACATCACCTTTGCCTGCTCCCTTCATCCTTGTGTGTTACTCATCCAAGTCAGAAGCTCAAGCTCCCTCAGTACCGGGGTCTCTCTGACACTCTACTAACTCGCTTTGGGTTTTCCCTTTTATTGCTCCTTTTTGCCTCTTTCAATTCAAAGATCCTTCTGGACAGAGAAGAGAGGCAAAATAGGAGTTTCTCATCCACAGTGCACCACTGTCCGAAAGCAGTGTGCCCCTCCCTCCTTCTTCTTTTTGCTTTTCGTGTGATAAGACAGCCATTTTGGGTATCCTACACGTTTTCTGGAAGCTTCATCTCATTTTGGTTTTCGCTTTCTGATAACCACTCCTCAGGCTGTGCCATTGAGACGTAGGCATAAGGAGCTTGCACACCCGTACTGGTTTCTTTTTTTCATAAAGCATTGCTGAAATTGCACAGTCAGAGGAGAGGGAAGAAAAGAATGGGAAGAGGAAGGATGATGGTCCTCATCTCCCTTCAAATGGTTAACTCTTGGTTGCCAAGGTCCACTTTCTTTCAGCTTGTGCTGTCCAGCAGCACCTAGGTCAGCACCCCACACCCAGGCAGGGTGGTCCTGCTGCACGGGTTGTCCGTCCCAGTCTGTGCAGAAGGCTGGGCTTGTGGAGCTCATGGTCTTGCAGCCTAGGCGGTGGCATTCAGTCAAAGTCATGATTCCTCAGTGTTTTCCAGTTTAAAAAAAAAATTATCTTAGGGGATGCCTGGGTGGCTCAGTCGGCGAAGCATCTGACTCTTGATTTCAGCTCAGGTCATAATCTCGGGGTTGTGAGATCGAGCCCTGCATTGGACTCTGCGCTTCGCTGGGAGTCTGCTTGAGATTCTCTCTGTCTCTCTCCCTGTCCCTCTGCCCCTTCCCCTGCGTGCACGTGCTCTCTCTCAAATAAATTAATTAAATCTTTAAAAAAATTATCTTACACGAAACCTCAAATCCACCATCTTACCGATTTAAAGTGTATAATTGAGCAGCATTTCGTGCATTCATGGTGTCATGCAACTGTCACTATCTAAGGTCAGAACGTTTTCGTCACCCCGAAAGGAAACCCCATCCCCATCAGCCACTCCCTACCCCTCCTCCTCCGGGTGCCTGGCACCCACCATTCTTCCTCTGTCTCTTCGAATTTGACTATTTTAGGTATCTCTGATACGTAGAGTCAAACAGTATCCATCCTTTGGTGTCTGCCTAACATCACTGAGCCTAATACCCTCCAGGTTGGTCCATGTTGTGGTGGGTGGCGGGATTTCCATCCCTTAAAAAGGCTGAAGTAAAGAGACCTTGGCTTGTTTGTACATTGCTCTGTGGAGGAACACTTGGATTGCTTCCACCAGTGTTTTCCACTGTGAGCACTAGTTTCCTCAGCTGTATCCTGGTGCCCCACCATCCTGGCCAACCCCCTCCTCCCAACACAGGTTTGTACACCTTGCCAACTACAGAAGGGATTGACATTTTTTAAACTTCTCAACTTCTTTTTTTTTTTTAAGATTTTATTTAGAGAGAGAGAGGGCGGGGGGGGCAGAGGGAAAGAGAGAATCTTAAGCAGGCTCCGTGCTAAACATGGAGACAGATGTGGGCCTCAATCTCACGACCTTGAGATCATGACCTGAGCCAAAATCAAGAGTGGGACAGTTAACCGACTGAGCTGCCCAGGTGCCCCAGCAAGATTTTTAATTGGAGAACTGTGAGGGACTTGGAGGAAGGAGGAGATGGGAGCACTCACGCCATTGAGCACTGATAAGGAGGTCTGCCTGGAGAGGACTGGGCAGGCAAGGCCTTCTCCATGAGCCCATCTGAGCGCTGGGCACAGTGTGTGCTTACTGAGGGGAACGGCAGGATAACACAGCCCCTGCCCTCATGGGGAAAGACACCGAGCAAATGAACAAACAAGAGAATTTCAGGTTGTGAGAAGAGCCTCTGCAGGAAGTAACCAGGGTGGTTGAGTTGTGGTAAAGAGATCCTGCAGGGCAGGGTGTGGGGAGATGCCGTAGATTAGACAGGCTGCCTAGGGGGTGGTATCTGAACAGCCTGGAGAAGGAGGGGAAGCTAGCCTCATAGATGGGAAGAGGACCCGTCCAGCCATAAGGAGCATGAGACAGAAAGAATTAGAAACATTTGAGGAATGGGGCGCCTGAGTGGCTCAGCTCATGATCCCAGGGTCCTGGGATGAGCCCCTCGTCGGGCTCCCTGCTCTGCTCCTCCCTCCCCCTCTGCCCCTCCCCCGGCTCGTGCTCTCTCCTCTCTCACTCACTCTCAAATAAATAAAATCTTAAAAAAAAAAAAAAGATGTTTGAGGAACAAAAAGGGAGCAGTGTGGTTGGGGCATAACAAGCAGTGGGGGAGAGCAAGAATGGATGCTTGGCTGCATGGGAGCGGGAGGCCGGCCCTGAGCAGGGGGGTGACCTCATACGAGGTACACAGATCACTCTGACTGCTGGGCACAGAGCAGCTCGGGGAGGACCAGTCCATTTGGGATATTTCAGTGGCCCAGTGGGGACATCCTAGTGGTCTGGGCTTGAGTGGAGGCAGAAGAGTGGAGAGAAGCGAGGGGTCGGGGTGGGAAGGACAGTATGACTGACGGCTGGATGGCAACACGGGGAGGCAAAGGCTCATTAAGAAGGACCCGGAGGGGGACTGGGAGAGAAATACATGGATGGGCATGCTGGAGGGGGACCAGATGTCAGGGTGGAAAGTGAGGCAGGCAGGTGGACGGCACTGGCTGGTCATGGGGCTGAGGGTGGCACAGTGTGGGGAGTCGAACCGGGTTGCAATCCTGGCCTCACCTGCCCTTGCCTGGGGTACCTTGGGCAACTTGACTCAGAAAATAAGGGGTCAGATTCCATGTCTTCCAGGGCCGAAGCGGGGATCGGAAGCAAACCCCCCGAGTGTAGGCCTGGCGGAGGCTCTGCTGCTGCCACTAATCTGACAGCAGTGCCGACCGCTCCACTCTTATTTCTGATCAAGAGAAGATTCCAGGGGCGCCTGGGTGGCTCAGTCGGTGAAGCGTCTGCATTCGGCTCCGGTCATGGTCTCAGGGTCCTGGGATCCAGCCCCGCGTCAGACTCCCTGCTCAGCAGGGAGTCTGCCTCTCCCTTTCTCCCTCTCTCTGCCTCTCCCCCTCATGCTCGTGCTCTCTCTCACTCTCTCTCGCTCTCTCTCTCTCTCAAATAAATAAAATATTTAAAAAGGGGGGGGAGATTTAAAAAGACTCATGGGACATCAGCTGCCAAGGACCACAGCCAGGACCCCAGTGGTCTCTATGCTGAAGGCACCCTGTGTGGAAGAACGCGTTTCCTCTTCCGTGCCTCGATTGTCCTTTCCCCAGGCTCTCGTAACCTCACCTTGGTTCTGAGCTCTGCTGTCCTCGCCTAGGCTCGATGAACTATGAATGAATGGAAGCGGTGCCCACCTTTTCCGGGATGTGCCGCAGCGCCCTCCTGTGTTTCCGTCTGTCCTTCCCCGTCGCCGGCCTCAGCCCTCCCCAGACGCGGCTGACTGCCCAGAGGGTCCCTTTCTGCGGCAGGCACTTGGGAAGAAGGTTCTCTCAGCCCTGTGTTGGCTGAGCTGGGCTTGTGGAGGCCATGGCAGGGACGCAGGCTGGTTGATGAGAAGGATGAGGCCCCTGAGACCAGGTTGTAGGTGTTAAAAGGCTCTGGTCTGTTTGCCTCAGGCTTCCAAACCTGATGAGGGGAAGCACTCTGTAAGGTGTCCCCAGCCCTCCGAGTGGGTAGTCATCCCCCTGGCCATTGGTGGTTGCCACCTGAGCCTTTGCTCGGCCACCTACGCCCTGCGTACTCTACATTTACTTTCTCTGCCTCTGTTCCATCTCACTTTCTCCTTTCCCCTTCTGCCCCACCTGGTCCCACATTTCCCTCCACATGGCCCTGACCCCCCCGCCCCAAATCCCCGCGCGGCCCTGCCATGGAACCTTTGCGAGCCAGCCTAAGCGTGGACCCCCTGCCAGGCGCTGTGTGCGTAACGGGCAGTGCCCAGCAGAAGCAAGGCCCCACAGTTTTCCATCGGTTACAGCCTGGCCGAGGCTGCCCTGAAGGAGTGGAGGATGGGGCAGGGGGGAGGAGGAGGAGGGGCTGGGAGAAAGTCACCCTTCCCGCGGTGCCTGCTGATAATTGGCTCTCCGGAACCAGCTTAGGACACAAGGGCCAGCTGGGCCAGGAAGCCGTGTACAATGGCGCTCTTTCAGGGGGCACTCTGCGTGGTCGTAGGTCCTGTGTGACTCCAGGGAAATCTGGAGCACAGCCTGTTCTCAGAGGATGTTCTCTCACCTAGACCGGAGGTGAGAAATTGAGCCCCGACTTCCCACCCGTGGCCCTGGGAGGGTCCCCGCAGGCATTGCCCGGTTCAGAACCTGATGATTTCCTTCAGGGAGAGTCTCTGGATGGGAGGAAATGGGAGCAGATTTTCTCAAGACACCATGAATCATCACATACCTGGTGCTTTTATTGGGGGGGAGGGGCACTGGGAAGCAATCAGTCCTTAGGAATCTAGTGATTTATTAAGACTCTGCACCTGCCTTAGCAGATGTGGGCCCACAAGGGAAGAAGGCAGGTCCTGGCCCTTGGGATTAAATTAATCTCACTGAGGAGGTAAGACAACATACCACATGTTAAACACTAAGAGAAACTGGAATTCAAAAAGTAGGAGGGTCGCCTAGGGGTGGCTCAGTTCGTTGAGCGTCCAACTCTTGGTTTCAGTTCAGATCATGATCTTGGCGTCGTGGGATCGAGCCCCGTGTCGAACTCCCCGCTCAGCGTGGCGTCTGCTTAAGAGTCTTTCCTTCTGCCCCTACCCCCAATCACTCACTTGCTCATGTTCTCTCTGTCTCATAAATAAATACCTCTAAAAAAGAAAGTGGGAACGTAGAAATTATTAGCCAGAGTGGCCTGGCCTGTCTACGGGATTGGGTAAAGTTTGGTCTGCCCTGGGAAGATGGGTGGGATTTGGAATGTGGAAGGAAGTGAAGTGTGTGTGACGTGGGATGCCATCCCGGGCGTCAAGTTTTACAGAAGTACTGGAAACTCGTCATAGCCGGAAACTTCTGCCCTGGAAATGTCCCCGAGTCTGACGTTCCAAGGGCCCTGGAGGACCCACAGCCTGCCTTTACAAGCCCGGAATGCTGAGGCTCAGGAACCCGTGGCCTGCCTACGGCCGTGGGCTGGGCCCTCCTCTGGGGCACTTGTACGTGGGGAAGCGTTGGTCGGGGAACCTGGGCCATGTCCGCTGCGGTAAAGTGGGAGCACCTACGACCTGCAAGAGGAGGGTCTGGGGCCATCCTCACAAGGGCCGGCAGGGCGTGCGGGTGTCTTATAGCTGTTGGTTTGGGCAGAAACTTCATTCCACAGCCCAGTGCCAGGCTAGGCCCTTTGTTGGTGTCCTGGACTCATCCTGGGGGCTGTGACTGTGCCACACTTTCCTTAGGGCACTGAAGAGGTAACTCCTCACACCCAGGAGGATGGAAGGGCTTTTAAATCAGGTCCCTCCCATGCTCAAGAGCTTTCTCTGGATCCCTAGTATCCATCAGGCCATAATTTCTTGCCCTGATATTCAAAGCCCTCCATCATCTGAAGGGCCTTTACAGAGTCTAAAAAAGGGGAAGGACCCTAAAAATCATCAAATCCAGCCTGAGCCTCTCAGTCCTTTCCACAGTAACCCTGAGGAGAGGTTACCATGCCTCTGCCTATATACTTCTAATGGGGAATTCTCTCTTTCATGAGATGGCTTTAAGTCCAAAAATGGCCACCCTATGCTTCTACCCATTGGTCTAGGTTTGATCCTTGGAGTTACTCTTCCTTCCACATGACCACCCTTCAGAATGTTGATATTCCTCTAAATTTTCTTCAGTTCCTGGGTTCCTTCCAATCCAGGTCACTCTCTTCTAGAAGTGGTCTAGTTTGTCAGCTTTTCACATAATGTGTAAAGCCTCAAACTGAACAGTGTTTTACGTGTGAATTGATCCTGCATAGAGTTGGAACCATCCCCTCCCTCATTCTGAACACTATACTCCTTTTAATACATCCAGACCTCAGATTTGCATTGTGATCAACCACATCATAGTGTTGCTTATCGTAAGTTAGTAGCCAAATTAAAACACCTAACTCCTTTCACAAGTGCTGATTTGAGTCCTGTCTCCCCTATGCCAGAGAGTTAGATCTAAATATAGGAAATCTCCTTTATACCTACTGGGTTGCATCTTGGGAAATTTAACCCATTTTTCCAGTCTGTGTAAATCATTTCAATTCTGATTCTGTGTCCCTGGCGTGGAGGGCCGTGTCTAGTGTGGGGATTGCAACTCAGAGCCTGAGCCAGGTCATGGAGTCTGAGTCTCAGCTCATCACTCACTGGTAGAGGGGCCTTGGGCAAGTTTCTTAGCCTTTATAAGCTGTGGTTTCCTCATTTGTGAAATGGAGGTGATTAATACTAATACTCCCCTACTTGGAGGATGTAGTTAGAAGACTTTAGTGAGATCCTTAGTATGAAATGCTTGTTATTAGCACAGTGCCTGCTAGCAAGCACCCCTTAGCTGCCATTCTCTTGGTGATCATAAGCACTGCTCCTTCACGTCCGCATTCTTTTTAAAATGGCTGTTTCTTGCCCAGAACCCTCCTGGCCTCCTCCTCATCTTACAGGGTCCCTGAGACACGCTGCCTCTGCTCTCACCTGTCTACACTCAAAACCTCTGCGGCATCTTTGATGCTCTCCCCCACTGTGTCCCCTGTGCCTGAGAGCTCCTGTTGGCCAGTCTCATTGAAATTCACTTCAGAGGGGCGGCAGGGGGGCAGAGGGGCTCAGTCGGTTACGCCTCCAACTCTTGATTTGGGCTCAGTTCATGATCTCAGGGTCGTGGGGTAGAGCCCTACTTCGGGCTTCCACACTCAGCGTGGAGTCTGTGTTCCTCCTTCTGCTCCTCCCCCCACCAAAAAATAAATAAAAATCTTAAAAAGAAAAAAGAAATTCACTCTAGGGCCCACCTTCTATTCGGCTCTTTGCATTTTAATTTGTCATTTTGGCTGAGGCTTTACTCCTTCATTTCTCTCTTGTCACTAGCTTCTTCCTGCAGCCTCCATCGTCTTCTGCTCTGGCCTTCATAGCCCTGCTGGCCCTTCCCACCCACTCAGAGCTCAGAAGCCCACTGGCCTTCCACACCCAGCACCACCCCCCTCTCTGGCTCCATTGCCGTCCCTCCCTTGCCTCCATGCTACCCTCTAGCCATGCAGCCTGCCTGCTCCAGGCCTTTCCTCTTTGTGCCTCCTTGTGCCCGGTGGCCTGTCCTCTGTGACCCTGACCTAGACTGCCAGCCCCTCCACAGCCCAGCGCTATCACGGAGGTTCAGGGCCGGGCTCGAGGATCCAGCCGACCAAGGTTGGAACCCAGTAGTATGACCTCGGGACAGTTGCTTGGCCTTATTGTGAAAAAATCATAGATGCCCCTGAGTTTGAATGAGGCATATATGAGAGAAGTAGGTAAATTGCAGGGATAATTACAGCACCTGGGATAGGTCACGGCCTTCCTCCTCTAAGAGGTCTTCCCAGAGCAGTATCGAAGTTTCCAGGGGCTTCCCCCTCCTATCAACATCTGGAGCACAGAACGTTTTCAGGTTTCAGCCAACGCACAATCACATACAGGGCCTATAGCTCCAGGCTCATGGGATATTATTTTGTGTTGTCGAAGGGAATTTTAAGGTGTTGGGTTTTCTTATTTTTGCAAGCAAGACTCATAATGACCACAAGCTTGGGCAAGGGGTCATCAGTCAGTGTAAAGAAATATTTGTGGAATAAATCTAAACCCCGGGCCATCACGAGCCCCGCCCCCCCGAGGCCCTGGCTGGTGTCTGGCATGTCTGGCTAACACGGGTTCTCCTCTTCCTAGCATATACATACTGACTGCCTCTACCCAGCCCCAGACCTTGACCGCATTCTGTTCAGCACCTTACCACATCTGCGTCTGTTGTTGTCATTTTACATTTTTATGCCCCTTATAATTCCATACGGAACACAGGCGGCCTCTTAGGGCCCAGTAAATGTGGTGGCTTTGGCCAGAGGTCCGTCTGCAGCCAGGATCCCATCACTGTCCTGGAGCCAGGAGAGAAACACAGTTTAAACCTCTGTAACCCATCTGAGGGAGTTAGGGGAAAAAAAGAGTGGCCTGGGATGGGCCTGTAAGCAGACACTGGGAAAGGAGGTCCAAGCAAGGACTAGTTGAGAGGAAGCTGGTGCTGGGACACCCATACTGCTGTGCTGGGAAATTTGAGGGGAATAAGCTTTTTACTTCTTTCTTTCAGAATCTCGAATATGAGATTCCTCCTTGACTGGCCTTACCTCTGATAAGAAAGGATCCTGTATTCGCCTCTGGAGGCCGCCGTGACCAATCAGCACAAATGGAGTAGCTTAAAAGAACAGAAATTTGTTCTCCCCGTTCTAGAGGCTAGAAGTCCAACATCGAAGTGTCGGCAGGGCTGTCCTCCCTCTGAAGGCTCTAGGGAAGAATCCTTCTTTGCCTCTTCCTAAGCTTTTGATGGTCAATGGCCACCCTTGGCATTCCTTAGTTTATAGGTGATTCACTCTAATCTCTGCCTCTGTCTTCACATGTCTGTCTTCTCCCCGTGTGCCTATGTGTCCCTTTGTCTTCATGTGGCCTTCTTCTAGGGACAGCAGTCATACTGGATTTAAGACCCACCCTAATCCGTTATGACGGCATCTTAACTAATTACATCTGCAAAGACCCTATTTCCAAGTAAGATGACACTGGCAGGTACTGGGGGTTTGGACGCAGACACTTCTTTTTTGGGGGGACACAATTCAACCCTCAACGGAGCTTAGTGCCGTTGAAGAGTTGAGTCTGTAGGGAGAAAAAAATTACATGGGAAAGGGGACTTCAAGAATACAGCCCAAAGTTACATAAACCAGATGTGAAAGAACATGTCCTAGTAAAGCCTAGAAATAACTTGTTTAGTACAATATGTACATATACTTGTACATAGGTATGTATTTTTTCCAGATAAGGACTCAAATGTAAAAGAACTAACAAGGAAACACTTAGAAGACAATGTAGGAGTCTACCAGCGTAATCCAGGGGCAGGAAAAGGGATCAAAGGCAGGTGAGCGTGCTTCACTACATAAGGCAGTCGACAACCGTGAGAGCATGTAAGGAAATGCTCAGAACTCACTAGCAATCTGGGAAGTACAAAGTAAAGTCACGGTGAAACATCACCATACCCGTAAGACCAGCAAAAATGGTGGTGGCTGGGATGCTTTGGTACATTGTCAGTGGAAACGTGAACCGTTAGGGCCTTTTCAGAAAGCAAGATGGTGACCTTATTGGTGGGATCCTGATTAGAACAAGGGCAAGAAAGTTTTTCTGTTTGACACAAGAGGGAAATGTGTTCATTAACTAACCATTTGAGGATATTAGGGAAGTATCCTTAAAATTTTAGGTGTGATAATGGTATTATGGTTAATTTGTAAAGAGTCCTTTTTTTTTTTCCCTCAAGAGGTTCATCCTGAACTTTTTACTAGTAAAATGATATAATCCCTGGGATTTTACTTCAGATAATCCAGGGAGCAAAGGGGTCAAGTGGCTGATGGTAGAAAGCAAGGGTCAGCACGCTTACAGGCACGGGCCAAATCCAGACTGCTGCCTGGTTTTGTAAATAAAGTTTTATTGGAACACAGACACGCTCATGCTCATTCTGTTACATATTTGTTTAGTATGTGTGAGGCTCCTTTTGTCCTCCAGTTTCTGCAGAATGGAGGACTTGCAGTGGAGAATCATGTAGCCTGCAAAACCTAAAATATCTACCTACTGGCCCTTCACAGAAAATGTTTGCGAACCCTTATCCATAGGGAAGCCAGTTTGGCTGCACGTTCATAAAGCTGACGCTGGGGGCTGTGTGAGCACTGATTAGATGAGTCTTCATGTTTGTCTGTGTTTGGATCGCTCCATAATGAGAAGTTTAAAACACACACACACACACACACACACAGTACTTTGACCCAATGTATCCCACTCCTAGGAATCTACCTGTTGGAAATGAAGGCATCAATAAGTAAGGATACCTGTATAAGCATGTTGACTAAAATGGTTTACAGTGATTAAAAAAAAAGCAAAATGAAAACTGATTGCCTACCAGTATGGGAATGCTTGTATAAATCACACCGACCTGCACCATGGGATAGTATGCTGTCTCTTTAAAGAATGGGCTAGAATTTTGCCATCCCACTTGGAGAATGTTTCATGAGGTATTTTCAAGTGAGAAAGGCAGGATGTAGAAAAGTGTGTACTTGGCCATCCCATTTCTATAGACCAGTGGCAGAATTAACCCCTTCGGTAGGTAGAGGTGTGCGTGTGTGTGTGTGTGTGTGTGTGTGTGAGAGAGAGAGAGAGAGAGAGAGAGAGATGCATAACGCATTAACGACGGTCAGGGTGGCATACCATCTATGGGAGAGGAGCACAGCAAAACAGGAAAAGGAAAATACCTGTATTTAAACAGCCTGTGTAATACGATCGCATTTATGTGTTTGTGTTAAGTTGTATTCCTATGTACACATGATTTGCTACATTCCAAAGAGAGTTATGATTTTTAACACAACTGGAAAGGAGTATTTTTAATGCACTATAAGTAAGGGAATAAAAGAGAATTTGGTTAGGGTCAGAGGATACCCGGGAGTGGGGAAAACGAGGGATGACAGTGACCCCCGCAGACCTGGGCCAGCTAGGGAAGTCTCCATGGAAGGTTCTAGCGGTGAGAGAGAGGGGCGGCTGGATGGCCTTTGGGCCACAGCCGCTCCCTGATCTCAGTGCCTCTTCCTCCTGCTCCCGGAGAAATAATGTTTCCCTGGGGGATGAAAAGCATCCCTTTGTGCAGGCTTTAATTGCCATGTTGTTGTGCCAAGTGAATGAGTGGCAGGCAGGCATAGCAGCTGGGCACAGCCAATGCCAGGCAGCAAAGCCCGCTGCCTTAGGACAGCCTGGGCCAGCTGGCCTGGGAGTGCTGCCCACCTCTGCCCCCCACTGGGGGCCCTGTACACAGACCTTGGGGCAGAGGGGTCCTCGGGGAGCTGGGGAGGAGTCATTGCAGGGAGAGAAAGCGGTGGGGTGCCTGGGAGGGTCTCAGACACTCTAGAAGCTTATTCATCTCAGCCTCCTTTCCCCTCCCCCTCCCTCTTGTTTTTCAGACTGTCAGCATCAATAAGGCCATTAATACGCAGGAAGTGGCTGTAAAGGAAAAACACGCCAGAAATATCCTTTTGGATGTTGCTTGGAAGACCAACCCTGAGGCGGGTCAAATTGTGGGGACTGAGGTCAGGGCGAGGTGTCCTTGCTCAGCTGCAGGAAGGGGAACCCGCACATTGCCCAGGCCTCCTGCAGGGTTCGAGGAGCGTCAGCGTCAGCGGGCCTCTGAGACAACAGCTCATCAGGGTGAAGGGACCAATGCCACCTCCCAGCTCGTTCTTTACAGCTTACCAAGGACCCCACCCCCTCTTAGGACTTCCCTTTGAGAGATTTCCTGGGGGCACAGGAGGGATTGTCATAGCACTCCAGACCCTGCACTTGCCCCGTAGGGGCCACACAGACCACCCCCTTGGGAACATGATCATCTCCCCTTCTCTGAGCTCGAAAGCCAAACAAAGGGCTCAGCTGCCTTATGCTGGCACAGGGGCTCAGCCCTGGACATAAGATCCACCTGCGTGAGCTGGTTCACCCACAGTCAGCAGGGGAGAAGACAGGAACCTCAAGGCAGCTTAGGGAACTGGTGGCCTGAAGGTTTTCACCAACCACCCCCGCCCCCACACCACGTTAGGCCCTGGGCAGCCACCCTTGTGGGGCGTGGCTTTGGAAGGTAGCGCTGGCTGTTGGATCCTTTGGGATCTGTCCTTCATGTGTAGTGTCGGAGAGCTGGAGGGCTGGTCCCCAGAGTTCCAAAGGCGAGGCTGCCAGTAGGGCGAAGCCATTATCTGTGTGTGTGCAGGGGAGGGGCAGGGCAAACGGAGGCTGGGCTTCTGTCTGTGACGAGCAGCTGCTGTGTGCCTGGGCTCGTCGTGGTGGTGGTAACACAGCCAGGTCAGAACAGCTCCTGTGGAAGCCATCCCACCTCAGCCCCTGGAGGAGACCCTCCCCGCCAGTGGGTTGCCTAGCCTCTGGCAGGCTATTGGGAAGCGTTGCTAACAGCCTGTACTGCTTTTCACTGGTGGGAAAGCAGCTTGTCTTTGGTGGGAAGATCCTTTGGTTGGACTCTAGGGCTTTGCTTCAGGATGGGGGCTCTAGGATGTCTCCCAGGTACCCCAAAGACCTGGCCCGACAGTGAGCCTAGCTAGACCTTGCCCTTTTATCCCCAGAAAGGCACAGTCCCCTTGCTTTACCAAGTCGAGAAAAGCCCAGTTAACTTTCTCGGGGGGAATGACCTGGTCCTGACCCCCATCTGCTAAGAGTACTGATCCGTCTGATTGAGACATGAAATAACAGAGATGGTTGTCAGAGGCCAGTGTGCTCGGGGCAGGGACCTGGCAGGGCCACATCACACCCTTCCAGGGAGGCTACCTGCAGTGATGGAAGGGACACCACAAGGAGATTCTGGAATCCCACCTCCGCGGCAGTCTGGTTTGTTCTGAAGTCTCAAGTGGGTCCAGCGGGGCCTCCGTGAGCCTTCGTCCCCTCGTCTGCCAAATGAAAGTCTTGGCCAAAGAAGATTTCAAAGGTCTAACATTCCAGCTCTCACCTTTTGTGAGTTTCTCTGCTTCACCATTTCTAAGAGGTGGATAAATGTTTAAAGGCTCAACTCCAAAAAGTAGGGTTTTAAAGCCTAAAGATATCGCAAAACATTTATTCTTTATTGATTTTTTTGGACACTGTCAGTCCCCGTCAATCCCAGCTGAGTAAGCATTTGGAAGTCTGACATCAGAAGTGCTGTTCAGACAACCATTTATCCTGGGTGTCTAACTGCCCCCCCTCCCCACCTCCACCATGTATCTACTCCCAGACGGTTAGGGATTGAGTCTTATTTTTTTGTTTTTTTATATCCCAGAGTCCCTGTTATAGTTCCTGACATGCAATGGGTGCATTAAAATGCTTATGAAATCGAAGGACAGAAAGGTCTCCTTGCCTTTTTCAAAGTCAGGGTGCCTGGCTAGCTCCTCACCTGCTCTGGCTTCTAGTAGAGTAACCACAGTTGACCACGAGAAGTCAGCCCACAAGAGGGGTGGAGCTGTCCATCTCTCCTCTTGGCTTCCATCTAGCCCGAGAGGGCTGTGCTTTAGGGGAAACTGTGTAGTTATTTCAGGAATCCCTCTAAGACCAAAAGCTGACGTCAGTTTCCAGACCCAGAAGTCTGCGTTCAAGCTTGCCCCCCTCAAAATGCAAATTTCACCATGGGGAAGGAACTTGATGATACCTTGCAGCTCAGAAGTGAAACAACATGTGTTCAGGTTGAGTCATAGAGTTTCTGACCCGAGGCAAGTCTTTCTGTCCTGCATGGCACCCCACTTCTTACCTGAGTCTTGACAAAGAAGCCTGTAGTTCTGGGGAAAGACCTACACTTGGAGTTGATGGTGCCCAGTTACTGGGTGTGTGAGGCCCATGTAAGTGAACAATTACAAAGGAAATGCGGACATCCTCTACACAGCACAGAGGAGTGGGGTTCTAACTTAAAATCACACGAGACCAGGTGGACATTTATTATATGCAGATCATGGCGGGGAGTCCGTGGGTGTGTTTGGAATTGGATCTCGGGTGGATGTGACCCCAGGATTCCACATACAGCAAGTTCAAGGTGTAGGGAGATGCACGCACTATTGAACGAGACCAGGAAAGTTGATGGAAGGGGTGGGGTATAAGAGTCATTTCAAGTTTTAGGAAAATGTTTCCAGTTACGGAATGACTGAGTCAGGTGGATGCAGGGTATAGCCTTGGGAATAGAGTCAGTGGTATTGTAATGGTGTCGTCCGGTGACAGACCATAGCTGTATGAAGTTGTCCGATCGCTGTGTCGGATACCTGACATGAATGTACACTAGGTGCCAACTATACTTCAATAAAAAAAATAAATCACAGAAAAGAGCAAAGTGCCTGCATGGAGAGGAATCAGGTGCTTCCTGAAGAGGAGCTGAGGAGCCCCTGAATGAAGAGCTGAAGTGTGCCCTCGCTTCTGAAGACTGGATAGGATAGAACTTTGAGATGCTGTAAGGTGTTGCTAAAATGTGAGCTGTCATTATTCCCCGAAAGGCCCCATCACACCCTCCGCCAAACCCAGGGGAAGGGCAGAGTCTGCCTCCCACAGCAAAGCCCCGATTCCAACCAAGGTATCTTCCCGCTAAAGGCAAACCAGACCGCTGCTGACCCAGAGCACACTTGTACAGATTGGAAAAGGCCCATCTATGCCTTTGTTTTCCGTGACCCTCCCTCACCGTGCATACTGGGCACCCACCATGAGAAAGGGGCACAGACCTTTTGGTCTGTTGTCAACCGGCTGCCCCTCTCTAGCAACGCTGTCCTCTGCTGGAAGTTCTGCCATGTGTTTCACAAACTCCTCCGAGATGGACATCCAAACGTGAGTTCCTGGGGCTGCAGGGGATGGCCAGGGAGCCAGGGACCCATGTGGGGAAGGTGGGATCGCCTGGGGCAAAGGGAGTGCTGTCCACTCCTGCACAGAGGGGAGCAGCTGCCCCCTTCTCCTGGCCTTTTGGTTACTGGTTAGAGGCTGGTTTATCTGTTTGGTCAGCCTCTCTGCCCACCCCAGCCCCACCTTACACCATCCTCTGTCTCCTTGCCTTCTCTTCTCTAATCACCTGTTATCTTCCCTTTCCAGGTCCTGAAGGACTCCCTGAGATACAAAAATGAATTGAGTGACATGAGCAGGATGTGGGTGAGTTTGGAGATGAACCTGGGGCCACCTGCACCTGCTCTCCTTCCCAAGAGGCCACAGAATAAGGACTATGGAACAGAATGAATTCATCTCTTTCAGCTTGCTTAGGACTTCTCTCATGAGCATCGAGGAGGGGTCAATAATAGCCCCAACTAGTACCATGATATCCACAGTCCTACCTGGGGGCCCTGAAGTTATAGGGAAGTTCTAGGGCCTGGGAGTTTCTCCTGCCAGTGGAACCTCATATCGTAATGCTCTCCTGGCATTGGGATCCCTCAGCAGTGACTCTGCCACAATTCCTGTATCTTTCCTTCTGCTGGTCCAATGCGGGTCGCAGTACATTGAGAGCTAGCATTCCCAATTCTTAATGCCAATACCTTTTCTTTTCCTTCTTTCCTGAGAATCTAGGGATTTTCAGTGCCTTTGGATGGGGGAGGAGGTAGGTGGTGGCTATCGGAATCAATTGGAAAAGGTTTATATACACATGCCAGGATCCCTCTAGAGTCTCTTGTCCGAGGAGTATGTGTATTGACAGTGCATAACCTGCATTTTGAAGACTCTTCCTGGGTTGATTCTGATATGTCTCTTTGCCTCCATTGGTTGAGAGCTCCGGCCCTTTGCTTCAGATTCTTACCTGTATCTGTCTGCACTCACAGCATGTTAGCAATTATGTCCTCCAGTCCACCCATTGCTGATGAGAATACAGGCCCAGAGAAGGGAGCAGCTTTTCCTACATCACAGGCTAGTTGGTCTGAACAAAGCTAAGAGTTGTCCCCCAACCCCCCAGGTGCATGTTGGAGAGCTTTTGATTATATCTCTAAACATAGAAAGCTTGGGTCTTCTATTTTATTAGAATTTGCCTGGTGTATCTTTTTCCACCCTTTTACTTTTGACTTTTCTGTATTCTATATCTTAGAAAAGTCCCTTATGAATAGCATTTAGTTGTATTTTGTTGTTGCTTTTCTTTACAATGGCAGTCTTTGTCTTTTAGCTGTACATTTACCCCACTTATATTTATTGTAATACAAGATATTTTTAGATTTGTATCTTCCATTTTAGTTTGTGCTATTTGCCCCTTCTGTCCTGTTTCTGTTTCTCTTCATTTCTTGTCTTCTTTGGATTGATTGGGTATTTTTTTCTCATTCCATTCACCCCTTAATACTAGTTAGGAGATTCTTCTTTTTTTTTTTTCTTTTTAAGATTTTATTTATTTATTTGACAGAGAGAGAGACAGCCAGTGAGAGAGGGAACACAAGCAGGGGGGAGTGGGAGAGGAAGAAGCAGGCTCCCAGTGGAAGAGCCCGACGTGGGGCTCGATCCCAGAACTCTGGGATCACGCCCTGAGCCAAAGGCAGATGCTTAACGACTGAGCCACTCAGGTGCCCCTAGTTAGGAGATTCTTTTTTTTTAACTCTGCTTTTATTTTTTACTCTTTGGTATGTTATCCAATAATTACAAAATGCATGTTTAGTTTATCAAGAGGTAAAATTCATATCTTTAGCTGTTCCTTCTATAATACAAAGACCTTAGAATATTTTCACTCCATGCCTTCCCCCTAAACTTGTATGTTATTGTTGTCATGTATTTTAATTTTGGTTTTGTTTTTCTTTTTAGACTCTATAAGATATTTTATTTTAATTGCTTTATTCTGTGCTCTTTCTTTCTTTTCATCTGCATTCTGACATCTGTGATCACTTTTTTCGTGCCTGAATTACTTCCTTTAGGGTGAATCTCATGGTGGCAAATAACCTATTTTACTTGTTTGGGAATGTCTTTATTTCACCCACCTCTGTGGAAGGTACTCTCCCTGGGTTTAGGATTCTGGGGTCACAGTTATTTTCTCTCAGCACATAGATGATATTATTTAAGATATCCTTCTACTGACTTCTGGATTCCATCATTTCCAGGAAGTCGGCTGTCAGACTCATTGTCCCTTCTTTGAAGCAACTCTGGTTTTCCTCTGGCCATTTTAAAGATCTTACTAAGAGTAGGCACAAATTTATTTGGGATTTATTTGGGATTCCTAAGGTTAATATTTTTTATCAGGTATGAAAAATTCTCTTTGTCTCTTCAACTATCGCCTGTGCTTCATTCTATATTTACCCTTGAGACTCCAGTTATGTCAGTCTTTCCCACTCTATACACCAGTGCCTTTTTTTTTAAGATTTCATTTATTTATATAACAGAGAGAGAGAGCACAAGCAGGGGGAGAGACAGAGGGACAGGGAGCCTGACACGGGGCTTGATCCCAGGACCCTGGGATCATAACCTGAGCTGAAGGCAGATGCTTAACCAACTGAATCACCCAGGCCCCAGGCACACCTCCCCCCCGCTTTTTTTTTTTTTTAAGTAAGCTCTATGCCCAACGTGGGGCTTGAACTCACAATCCTAAGATCAAGAGTCTCATGGTCCACCAACAGAGCCAGCCAGGTGCCCCCCTTACCCCAATTTTTTAAACCCCTGTTTCATTGTTTTCTACTGGTTTGCGTCTTTACTGCATTCTGGATAATTTCAGTAAATCTAAATTTCAGTTCATTTGTTCCTTCTTCAGCTGGGTGTAATTTATTGTTAAACCTCTCTGTAAGATTTATAATTTTAGTCTAGCTTTTATTTCTTGGGGTTCTTTTTTGTTGCCCCGAAACCTGCTTGTCATTTTTTATGATTTCTTGTGTCCTGCTTGTACTTTGAAACAGCCTCTTATTTACTTAGACAAATTAGGCAGTGATCTACTATTTCATTTCTTATACTTCCATTATCTAAAGCCCTTTGAGATCATTGTTTTTGATGAATGTTGTTCATGCTATGGAGTTTCTTTTTGTGCTTAGTTATTTTTTGCTGTGTGTTGCTCATTTTCCTAGGAATCTTACTTGTGGGAACTCTTTCAAGTCAGTTTCCTCCAGAGAAAATGGGCATTTGTTTCCATTGCGATCACTCTAAATTAAATTCTCAACTTAAGGTTTTGTGAATTCCAGGCACATCCCCTTGAGTTCTGGCTCCTGGGTCCAATTCCCAGGAGTTGTTTTTCCCTCCTTCTGATCACAACAGTGGTTTGAGGTCCTCGGGGAGGACTCCTTTGGTTCAGGAGTGCTGGGATCTGTGTTATTTCCAGTTCACCCTTAGTTCCCCTACACTAGGGAAGCAGTCAGTCTTTGCCTCTTACACCAGACTTTTCAACATGAGCAGGCCAGAGCCCTGCCTCCTATTCACCACCTGGCTCCTGAGGCCCAGAAAACCAAAGTTCAGTCTACCTGGTATGGCAAAACCCCCGTCCCCGCCAACTCCATCACCCCAGCATTCCACTTATTCTCCTAGTACCTGTATGGACTCAGTCCGTGGCCTGAGGATTCCTTTCCCTCTCATTAGTTCATTAATGCCTTCAAAAAGAAGTTTTAAATGTTTTACCCAATATTTTAGTAGTTTTCAGTGGTAAGGTCAACCCAGATACCTAGCCTGACTCGTTATCCAAACCAGAATTCCTTTAGGCCTTGCTTCCTATGTAGTTGTCTCTTCCATTTGGCTGAGAGTTTCTCGATATTAGAAACCTTTTTACTTTTTTTTTTAAATTAAGACCTTATTATTTTTTTAAAATTTATTTATTTATTTGAGAGTGAGAAAGAGAGTGCACCCCAGTGTGGGGAGGGGCAGAGAGAGGAGAGAAAGAATCCCCAGCAGGCTCCACCCCCAGTACAAGCCCGACCTGGGGCTTGATCCCACAACCCTGAGATCATGACCTGAGCTAAAATCAAGAGTCAGCCACGAAACTGACTGAGCCACCCAGGTACCCCATTATTATTATTATTATTATTATCATTATTATTATTATTATTATTATTTTGGAGTAAGTTTTAGGTTCACAGCAAAATTGAGCAGGAAGTATGGAGATTTCCCATAGAACCCCTGCCCCCAAACACGTGTAGTATCCCCCTTTATGAACATCCCCTGC
Source organism: Ailuropoda melanoleuca (assembly GCF_002007445.2). NCBI lineage: Eukaryota > Metazoa > Chordata > Mammalia > Carnivora > Ursidae > Ailuropoda > Ailuropoda melanoleuca. Next base: position 8,826,477 of record NC_048227.1, read on the forward strand.
CAGCATAGTACATTTGTTACAAGTGATGCACCTTCACTGAGAACATCATAATCACCTGAAGTCCATAGTTGGCATTATAGTTTGCTTGTGTTGTGGCATCGTGTATTCTGTGGCTTTGGACAAATGTATCAGGACATGTACCCGTCACTGTGGTATCACACAGAACAGTTTCACTGACTTCAAAAATCCTCCGTGCTCCAATTATTCATCCCTCCCCACCTCCCCCAGCCCTTGGCAACCACTGGTCTAATTTTACTGTCTGCACAGTTTTGCCTTTTCCAGAATGTCATGGAATTGGAATCCTGCAGTATGTAGCCTTTTCAGATTGGCTGCTTTCCCTTAATAACATGCAGTTAAAATTCCTCTGTGTCTTTTCAGAGCTTGACAGTTCATTTCACTTTTAGTGCTCAGTACTACCCTATTGAAGGAGTATACCAGTTTATTTATCCATTCCCCAACTACGGAGTGTCTTGGTTGCGTCCACGTTTCGGCAGTTATAAATAAGGCTGCCATAAACACCCATGAGCAGGTGGTGTTTGGACATAAGTTTTCAACTCCTTTGGGTAAATCCAAGGAGTGCCATTGCTGAATTGTGTGGTTAAGGGTAAGTTTAATTTTATAAGAAACTGCCAAACTGTCTTCAAAAGTGGCTGCACCATCCTGCATTCCCACCTAGCAACGAGGGAGGGCTCCTGTTGCCCACATCCCCACTGGAATTTGGTGTTACCAGTATTCTGGATTTTGGCTGTTCTGATAAGTGTGTACTAGTAGCTCAGTGTTGTTTTACTTTGTGTCTCCTGGTGACGTACGACGTGGAACATCTCTTCGTACATTCATTGTATATCTTCTTTGGGGAGGTGTCTGTTAAGGTCTTTGGCCCATTTTTTTAATCCGGTTGTTTGTGTTCTTACTGTTGAGTTTTAAGCTTACTTTGTATGTTTCGGATAACAGTCCTTTATCAGATGTATCCCAGGCTGTGAGTTCTCATTCCCTCAACAGTGACTTTTCTAGACTTTTTTTTTTTTAATTTTAATGAAGTCCAGTTTGATGATCAATTATTTCTTTCATGGATCCCGACTCTGGTGTTCTATCTAAAAAGTCATTGCCATACCCAAGGTCATCTGTTACCTCCTGTGACTTTTATAGTTTTAGGCTTTACATTGAAGTCTATGATCAATTCATCTCTTGCTTTTTTGATCCTGGTGCATTTTCATGTGGAATATAGTTGTCTTCGATGTTGAGCATAGTTTTGCTTTGTCTGCTGTCCTCTTCTTTCTAATTTTTCTAATTTTTCCATGGTGAACAAGTATAATGTACAATTCATAAAATACGATTTTTCATAGAAAACTAATACATTAGGAAAGAGTCTGATCTCTGGCATTGATATTTTTAACATCCTCTGATGACCCCACTCCCTTTGGTGGCCTTCAAGGCATGTCTCAGTGGGGTTCCTGTACTCTAGAGGATGTAGGTACACCCAGAAGAAGATATAGAAGTTAGCGCTCATGTGGGAACCCCAGCTGTTCAGCTCATGAGGATTCCATTTTATAATTTAAAATAAAGGTGGAACACAGGATCTTTAAGGCAGTGAAACTATTGTGCGTGATACCATAATATAGGTACAGGACATTATCCATATGTCAAAACCCATAGAATGTACCATACTGAGAGTGATTCCTAATGTAAACTTCACTTTGAGCAACGATGATGTACCAGCGAAATTTCCTCAGTTGGAACAAATGTCCCACTCTGGTGCTGATGCTGACAGTGGGGGCGGTTTTGTACACATGGGAGCAGGGGGTATATGGGAGATCCCTGTACTTTCTGCTCAGTTTTGCTAAGAACCTAAAACAGCTCGAAAAAATAATGTCTGCATTATTTCAGGGGCACCTGGCTGGCTCAGTCAGAAGAGCATGTGACTTTTCTTTAAAAGATTTTATTTATTTATTTATTTATTTGCTTATTTTGTTAAGATCTTATTTATTTGAGAGAGAGTGAGCGAGAGAGAGAGAACACGAGCAGGGGAGGAGTAGAGGGAGAGGGAGAAGCAGACTCCCCACCGAGCGGGAAGCCTGATGCGGGCCTGGATCCTGGCACTCCAGGATCCTGACCTGAGTGGAAGGCAGAGGCTTAACCTGCTGAGCCACCCAGGTGCCCCTATTTATTTATTTATTTAGTGCGAACAGGAGGAGGGGCAGAGGGAGAGAGAGAGAATCTCTAGCAGACTCTGCACCAAACAACCAGCGATCGCTGATCTCACGACCCCAAGATTATGACCTGAGCCGAAATCAAGAGTCAGACTCTCAACTGACTGAGCCACCCAGGGCGCCCCAAGCATGCGACTCTTACTCTCAGGATCATGAGTTCGAGCCCCATGCTGGGTATAGAGATTATTAAAAAAAAAAAACAACAACAAAAAACAAAAAACCTTTAAAAAAAGTATCTTTTTAAATTAAAAAAAAAAACATTAAATAAAGTAACATTTTGTTCTCCAGGATGTTCACCATGTTTCTGTCCGGCATTTAGATTAAGGGTGATTTGTTTGTACCTGTGCTTGTCTGTATTTTCCAAAATTTTCCACCATGTTATTTTCAGAATCAGAAAAAAATATATATATGTTGTTGAAAACAGAAGTCCTGGCTGTCAGTCTCTCCCCCAAATGTTAGTATGGATACCCTACTTTCTTTTCTTTTCCCGAAAGGGCCACCTGAGTGAGGGGTATGGACAGCTCTGCAGCATCTACCTCAGACTGCTAAGGACGAAGATGGAATATCACACCAAAGTGAGTGCCAGCGGTTCTGCCCTGTAGCCCCCCGCCCCACCCTGGCACGTCTGTGGGCCGAACTCTCAGGTCTTCCCAGGAATAAGGCTGCCCGGGCCCCTCAGGGGGTGTTTATACCATATCCTGCAAGAGGAAGCTGTTTTACGGCAGCAGTGGGACTCAGAACTGGGATTTGGGCCCACATCTTCCAGACCTTTTATTCCCCATTTTACAGAGAGGAGCCCTATCCACTAGGCTGCCTTAGGAAAATGTTTCAGAAGCACTGCCTTGACTGTTAATAAAAACAATCCCTTTTATGTAGTGATTTCCCACACAGAACCTTCTTTGCGTCTGCCTGTGGCCTTAGACAGTATTTCTAATGCGCCCAGTGCAGGTAAAACCGTCGTGCTGGGTAACCAGGTGGCAGGGGAGGACAGGTAGAAAGGGCCTGCTGGTCAGGAGTGTCCGGATCCATCAGGGGAGGAGGCTTACGTACCTTCGGCACCGTGTCATAGTTCAGAGCAGTCCCGCGAGCCTGTAGCAGGAGCCAGAGGCCTTCTGAAATGATGCAGGGCTGTGGCATCGAAGGGGAAGATAAGGAAGCAGGCCGAGGTAGACGGTGGAGGGAGGGTGTGAGTGGAGCAGGGGTCGGGAGGAATGGCCTGACAGCAGGTGGGGAGCTGGCATTGGAAATGGGGAAGGAAGGAGATTTACCTCTTATGGACTCGGCCAGGGGGGCGGGGAGGGTGGCGTGGCTCCGATTAACGGAACCCGCCCTGCTCTGCTAGCCAGTCCTGTGTATCGTTTAATCCCTGCTGCGACCAGAGGAAGGAGGTATTCTTATAGCCGAGGAAGATGAAACTGGGAACACAGTCGAGTGTCTTGCCTTGTCACGCAGCTGCTTGGTGGTGAGGTGGGACTTGAACCCAGGCCTGACGGCACGAAAGCCCCTTCTGCTCAGTGGCAACCCTTCCCTCTGCTTGTGTAGAGCCGGGTGCTTGCCGCAGCCCAGGGTTAGGTTCTGAAGAGAGAAAGGTGAAGGGACTTTGGGCCAGCCTCCAGGAGTCGTATTTGCTTGGGAGACAAGCCAGGCAAGTCCAGTGAGGACCAGAACTGAGAGATGCATTGATGGTACCAGAGCTTGTAATGGGGTGCCGTGCCCAGATGCCGGCCACCCAGGTAGGCTTCTCACGGGCAGGACACCTGAGCTCACCCCCAGCTCAGTGGCTGAAACACCAGCAACCCTTTATCATCTCTCATACCTTCTGTGGGGCAGGAGTTCCAGAAGGGCTGGGCCAGGCAGTTGCAGGCTGCAAGTCCTCTTTGTGGTCCCAGTCCGGTGCTGACTGGAGCTGGGACAGTGTGGAGCTGGCCTGTCATCTCCCTCATCAAGTCTCAGTGCTAGTAAGGCCTTCCTTGCAGCCCGGCCAATTTCCCAAGAGAACAAGGTAGAAGTGGGTGGCATTTATATGACCCGGACTCGAAGTTACAGAGCATCCTTTCTACTGTCCTATATGGGTTGAGGCAGTCACAGGGGTCCCTGGATTCAAGGGGATGGGACAGGGACCACACCAGCCAAGGTAGACTATCGAAGTCACGTAAAGGCAGCAGGTCGAACCGGAGGGGCAGCCAGTGTTGGACATACAGTCTGCCGGTCTGCCCTCTGGCCCCACAGTTCGTTCCCCTCCCTCCCTCGCAAGGAGTACACTCCCGCCTCCCCCACACCCCCAGATCCTTGGCTGCCACCTTGCAGGTAGAGAGAGGGCCCACTGAAGAAGGGCAGGGTGGCCGTTCAGTCAGAGGGTCAGCTGTAGACAGAACGGCTTGAGGCCCAGCGCAATTTGGGGTTCCTGAGGAATGCGCCACAGATCCACGTCAATGTGAGGAACAGGCAGGTGGAGAGGGAGGGTGACCGGGCAGCTGTGTGAGACCGTCCCACTCAGAGTGGAAGACAGTGAGAGACAGATGAGGATGATGGTGGTCCCCAGGACAGGCAAGAGTGGTAGGGACTCTCTGAAGACTGGCAGGAGGGGTGGGGGGGCAACACCTAGGGAGATGTGGGGCCCGTGGGAAGGACCTGGGCGATCAGAAGAAGTGTAGGAGCCCAGGGAAGCAGAGTGAGGCCATGGGCACTCTGGACTGCACGCTCCAGGAGGAGGACAGATGTGTGTGTCTCCTCGTGTCCTGCGTCCTGCCCAGCATCTAGCCCAGAACAGGTGCTCAATCAGGACCCCTTGCATGAGGGACAGAATGAACCAGAACCTAGATCAGATGGAATAGCGTACAAGGAGGGCTGATCCTGAGTCAGGAGAGAGGCTGGCCCTTCCTCTTTTGAAGCTGGAGGAACAGAAGGACAGCTGGCACATTCAAAACGGGGAAGGGAGTGGGAAGCAGGATGCTGAGGGAGTTCCGGTGATGTAAGGAGGAAGGCACGTACCAGGGTGGTGGTGTGGGAGCCGGGCACCCAGTTTGAGAGCGGAACAGTCGTTGATGGAAAGGGGAGCCTGTCGGGGCCAGTAGCAAGGACTGGGAAGGGGCACTAAGGCTGGAGAACATGATTAAAGGGAACTCCAGCTGTGAGTCCTTCTCCCGGGATGTTGGCAGCTAGTTCCCCCAAAGACCCAGGCTCACCAGGTTTTGACAGCAGTGTGGTGGAAAGACAGGCAGCAAGAAGGGCGAGGGACACCGGAGCAGGTCTCCGTAAGGTCCAGACTGAGCGAGGAGGTTAAATACGGCCAGAAGGGGGCGCTCAAGGAACTGGCTGGCTCTGAGACAGAGGAGTGGGGTTGCTGAGCCAAGGGCGGGAGGGGGCGGCCAGGGCAGAGGGGAGAGCCAGGTGTGCAGTGGAGGATTTCTGTCTTCAGAGCCTAAAATATTCTCCGTGGAATTGAGACCCCCTTGATTGACTGGCCACCCACCTGTGCCCGTCTGCACCTTTCCCTTTGCCCCCCATTCCATCCACTCCTGGTGGGCCACACTGGGGAAAAGATGATGATACGGATATTTGACAAGATTGATGATGCATAATAATTTCTCCTGGCTTTGGGGGCGGGGCGCATGATGGAATGTTTTCCTACCTTCAGGTTTGTTTCATTTTGTTTCCCTAAAGCCAGTACGAAAATGGGTTTGCCTCCCCGAGCTCACAATGGCAGCTTCGGGAAGTGGCCGAAGGACAGAGGGAAGCATGGGTGGGGATCAGAATGTACTGGGGATATGCAGATGCAGGACTGTCTGCGCCTCGTGGATGGTTGAGGGCCAGCCGCTGTCACACTGCGTCTCACTGCAGTGCCAGAGAGCATCTTTAGAAGAATGTCCCGGGACGTGAATTGTTAGGGCGGAGACCTGTCCTGGCTCCCAGGGGTGGGATGCAGCCTTCATCTCTGACGATGGGTAGTGGATGTTCTCTGCTGTGAGCTGGTCGGGGGGTCTGGTGCGCTGACACATCCCCCCACGAAGGGTGTGGGTGCTACACGAGCAGAATCAAGCCTGCTGCTGCCCAAGCCGGCTTGCCTGATGTCGGCTTAGTCGACTTGACTTCATTCCTCTGCCTCCCTTTCCAGAATCCCAGGTTCCCGGGCAACCTTCAGATGAGCGACCGGCAGCTGGATGAGGCTGGAGAGAGCGACGTTAACAACTTGTGAGTGGCCGTCCTCGTGCTGTGGACCCAACGGGGAAGAAAGCTCAATGTTGCCACTCTAGCTGGGGTCACACAGGGCCTGATGATGGCAAGGGCAGTAGCTGGGGTGGGGCCACTTAGTGCTGGTGCCTCATCCAGACCGGGTTCTGGGCGTCACCCTCTGCCCTCCCCACCCAGAATGGCACCTGTCCTCCCCTCTGCCTCTGTCACTGTGGAATTCACCCTGCTTGATCTTCAAATGGCCTTAAGGCCCACGTAGGTGGGGGCTAAGGCTTGGGTGTGTGTGGGTGGATGTGTTTGTATGTGTGTGCACGCACATATGCACTGGGGACAGAGACAGCAACACAGCAGCGGGGGGAGGGGATAGGTGAAGCACTGGCCTCAGGCTCTGGAATATAAGCTCTCTCCTCTCGTGTCCAGTTTCCAGTTAACAGTGGAGATGTTTGACTACCTGGAGTGTGAACTTAACCTCTTCCAAACTGGTGAGTCTCTCCCTCCCATCTGACCCAGGCTCTTATGGGAATTGCCTAATTCCAAGCTTTGTTCCTGGCTTGGACCAGCCGTCCCAGCCCCCTCCTCCCTACAAGGTTGTGTAGCACAGGCCAGGAAATGGGACTATCCGCACCCTATCTCTGCTCTCCTTGTCTCTGGTGCAGGGAGGGGCTGGAGCTCGTGAGTATTTTCAGAGTCGGTGATTTCATTCTGAGCAGAACGACCGTGCTCCCCAGCCTGCCGGCCTCCCTCTGGAAGCCCAGGCCTCCCAGAGCCCGAAGACAGGTCTGACCTTTTTGATAACCTTCAGACTGTGGCCCCAGTGCTGGCTGGTGCTTTGTCTGCCACTCAGCTGGGCTGGCACTCAGGACGGATTCCTGCTCAGGAGGAGGGGCTACCGTGTGCTGTTTGGTCAGCAGACAGGGTCGACCAGCTGGTCGAGTTGAGTTGTTGGCCAAGTCCATGTGAGAGGCCCACGGAGCCCCTTTCCACTAGCAAGGGGAGTTGGCCGCCCTTCCAGGCTCCCTTCGCTGAGCGTTCTGGTGCCTCCCAGCTGTCAGCCCCTGACACTTCCCTGACAGGAATCAGGAAGGAAACAGTCCGTTCCTTCTCTTGCGGTCCACTCTTCCCCACATCTGCCAGCATGGCTCCCCCTTCTCTCCCGGGGAACAGAAGAGCCCATTTTCTAAGATCCGGGATGTTCCATGACAAGTGTGCAGCTCCGTGAAAGAGTGGATTCCGAGCTGGGAGTATTTGTGCACAGGCTTGGCGACCTTCTCAGCACTCTGACACGTGGGACTCACTCCTGGGGCTCTGATTTTCTCAGGAAAAACAGCCGCTCTGTCCCCCTGAATTGCACCTTCCTTTGGTATGTTTGTGTGTGCAGCAGCTACTTAGAACCAGCCTGTTAGCGGCCAGTGCTAGGCCAGACCTGGGCCAGGACGGCAAATGCCTTAGTACTTTGGCCATTCAGTTCAGGCTGGATGTGTGAGAGGATCACCACAAACGGCTGGGAACCGTGGTTTGTAGGAGAAAAAAGAAGGTACTTAGCCTGCTAGCAACCTTCTTCTACAAAAGTCAATAGAGAAGTAAAAATGAAACACAGAATAGAATCCCTGCCCTAAGGTGTTCCCAGCCAGGTAGGAGAAATGGTACAGATGCATTTTATTTTATTTTTTCATTTTTTTAAAGACTTATTTATTTATCGTAGAGTGAGAGTGAGCACAAGTGGGAGGGGCAGAGGAAGAGAGAGAATCTCAAGCAGACTCCTCACTCAGTGTGGAGCCCAAGTTGGGGCTTGATCCTACGACCCATGAGATCACGACCTGAGCCGAAACCAACAGGTGGATGCTTAACCGACTGAGCCACCCAGGCACCCTTGCCTGGCTGTTTTTATATGTGTTGATTATTTATATCATTACCACTGGATGCTGAGCTCCTCCCTGGAATCAGGAATCATGTCCTACTCGTCTTTGAGTTACTTCCCTCTGTTCTAGCCCAGTGCCTGGAATACAGCAAGAGCTCCCCAAAATTCAAGAATGCGTGCCTCATATAAACAGCAATGAGGAAAGGACAGGGGAACAGTGCTCATAAAAGAGGGTCAATATCCAGCCCAACGCTGTGGGATTGTTGGAAGTGAATCAGCCACTTCGAGTTTTCTAGAGTGGAGATACCCCAAGTCTTGGCACAAACCCCAACATGGTTAAATGGTGGTGGCTTTCTTGCCCCTGAGTGAGCATTGATTTGAAATCCAGAGCCCTCTACCACTCATCTCCCCCGCTCCCTTTCCCATCCTCAGTTCCCTACTGTGTGCTGCAAAAACCAAGGGAACTGGTTGGAAGAAGTCTCTCCAGCTTCTGAGTCCTAGTCTGTGACCCTGCAAGGTGCCAGCCAGTATCCTCAGGTGTCCCTGGATTTCAACTGTGGGAAACGTGGGCCAGTTACAGTTAACATTGATTTCCAGCACTTGCAACAGTTCTCCAGTTGTGGTCCCTGGGCCAGCAGCATCAGCATCTCCTGAGAACTTGTTAGAAATGCAAAGCCCCAGGTGCCCCCCTAGACCTCCTGAATTTGAATCTCTGAGGGTGGGACCCAGCCATCTGTGTTTTAGCAGCGCCGCACCCCTCTCCTCCGCCAGGTCTACACTGTCTAGTATGGTAGCCACTGTCCAATATGGTAGTGCCTATTGAAATTAATTTAAATTAATTATATTAAATTAATTACATCATAATTTTTTAAAATTTTTATTTATTTGACACAGAGAGAGAGCACAAGCAGGGGGAGCAGCAGGCAGAGGGAGAAGGAGAAGCAGGCTCCCCGATGAGCAGGGAGCCCAATGCGGGGCTCAATCCCAGGACCCTGAGATCATGACCTGAGCCGAAGGCAAGCGCTTAACCGACTGAGCCACCCACGCAACCCGAAATAAATCATAACTAAATAACATTAAAAAGTCAGGTCCTCGGTTGCAATAGCCATATTTCAGGCACCCGTAGCCCCATGTGGCCACCATATTGAACGGTTCATAGGGACACTTACGTCATCACAGAATTCTGTTGCACAGTGCTACCGGCTGATTCTGCTTCATGAGAACCACTCAGCTAGAAAATAGAGCTTTCAACCCTAGCCGCCTGTTAGAATCACCTGGGGGGTTTTTGAAACGCACCTACACCCCAACCCTACCCCAGACCAATTAAAACAGAATGGGAGGTAGGGGAGTTGCAGGCAAACATTGGATTTTAAATTTCCCCAGGGGATTCTAATGAATCTCAAAGCCAGCACCGAGAACCGCTGCAATGCCCTGCACTTTACGCGACACTGTCCTCGAATACATGCAAGACCTTTGTGAGGTACATGCTATTAGAACCCCCTGCATTTTACAGAAACGCATCAGGAGGCACAGAGAGGTTGAGTAACTTGTCCACGGTCACACTGCTCTAGATGTTACCGGATGCCAAGGGGCATTCCTGGAAAGCAGCGGGCGGGCTGGAGGATGGAACAGTCTGTGATTTCTTGCCAGAGGGGAGCCCAAGGAAGCCAGTAGCCTTGAGGATGGCCGCCTTGCCGTGACAGCTGCTTTTAATTTGTGTCAAAAAGAAAAGCTGCCTTTTAATTAGAACTGTTTGGGATTTTTTTTTTTTCCTTTTTTTTCAGCTGCCAGAGTAAGCCAGTTAACAGGGATTAGTGCAGTCAGGGAAGGCTGAACACAGCCGCTCTGGGCTTTCCTCCGGGGCAGCCCCGCTCACTGGTTTTTCTCGATGCTGGCCGTGGTGGAGTCTCCCAGGTGGTGGGTAGCCTCTGCAGGACGGAGTTCGGCTCTGGCCAGTGGTGTGCACACTGAGGGTCCACGGCCAGGCGTCTGGTTGCTTAGTTTAAGAACGAGAGGTACGGGGCGCCTGGGTGGCGCAGTCAGCTGAGCATCCAACTCTTGATTTCGGGTCCGGTTGTGATCTCAGAGTCATGGGATCGAGTCCCGTGTTGGGCTCAGCGCTTTGCGTGGAGTCTACTTTAGATTCTCTCTCCTTTTCCCTCTGCCCCTCCTGCTTGGGTTCTCTCTCTCTCCCTAAAATTAAAAAAAAAACAACCAAGGGGTTGGGGGGGCAGAGGGTAATGTGGAGGGGTCCAGGGGTCCGTGGAGCAAGACACAGGGAGCAATGTGCCCTGGGGCTCCTGCACGTGTCCCCTTCTGGTGTCCCAAGACCCTGTGGCAAGCCCCCTAGGAAGCCAGGACTGCATTACTCCCTCCTTCGTGTTCTGATCGAAGTGTGCTATTTTCCCCCATGTGATTGCCTTCAGGGGACTCACCCTGTTTGCTCCTGTGAGTACCTGTCCCGCGGGAGTGCTGTAAGGGCTAACTGCGTCTGATGACGTAGCGTGTGCACAGAGCTTGGGTCCTTGGTGTGTGTCAGACCTCTGCTTTCTGCCCCTCTGAGAAGGTCGCCTGTAGTTTTCTATCCCCTACTGCCTGTGTCCCCTTAATTCCCTAGTGTTCAATTCCCTGGACATGTCCCGCTCTGTGTCCGTGACGACAGCCGGCCAGTGCCGCCTCGCGCCGCTGATCCAGGTCATATTGGACTGCAGCCATCTGTACGACTACACCGTCAAGCTCCTCTTCAAACTCCACTCCTGTGAGTACGATGGGCCGGATCTTCTCTATGCGCTTTTGGCCTGAAGGAGGATTACAGCGAGAGGCTGTCCCTTCCGTGCCCTTCCTGCTGCTGCTCCCAAAGGCCCTAGAGCTCCTGACCCTCTGAAGAGTGAAAAGCAGGGCACAAGCCTTGGTCAAGGAAGCACCTGGCTCTCCATAGCGGTGTCCTGGGACAGCTCCCTCCCTCCACTTCTGGCTTCACCACATCTCCGTCCACACATGTCACGTATTATAGGACCCACACGAATGATCCCAGACATGGCCTGGACCCACAGGTGCAAGGACAGTGGTTTCCAAAGTGTTCATGCACACAGTTTCTCTGTACACGTAGAATTTGGTGGGGAAATAGAAAACGTAAAACAGAGCTGCTCTCGTACAGTGGTGGGCCAGCCCCTACCCAGCCATGGATCCCTGGCATGCCTTTGCAGATTCTATTTTGGAAACAACTGGTCTTGTGACGTTCTTATACTTTTGTGGGCTCCTTGTTTAAGACAATGCGTGTGGGTCCTGCTCCTGTAGGTCTGGTAGGTTCGAGGTGTGCATGGTGAAACCGTACCCCAGGTGAAGCTGACGTGGGTGGTTTCTGGGCCACACAAAGAGGCGTCCCCATGAGGGATATAGACGTGCAGGATGTGTGGATGATGGAGAACCAACAAAAATCAAGTCCTGAGTGGATACTAGCAAGGTGTTACAGCCCTGGCAAAGGGCAAAGTGCCAGGATGTGTTTTGGAAGACGGGACAAGGGATACTCTAGAACTGTGGTCTTTGACGAGAAGTGGGTCTAGTTATTTTGGGGGGGCAGGAAGCAGCATCACTCAGGTTAATCCAGGAGCATCTCATGGAAGGGAGGTTGGAATCGGAGTTTAGACGTTCAGAGGGCTTTGGAGCAAGTGAGCACACCCAGAGGGGCAGAGGGTGGACTGAATCCCAAGACAAGAAAGGCAGTTGCCCTACACAATATGTATGTCTCTAAAAAATAAAGGTTTCATTTTAGAATAGTTTTAGATCTACAGAAAAGTTGTAAAGATGGTTCAGAAAGTGCCCCGTACCCTGAACCCAGTTTCCTTTATTGTTAATATCTTACGTTAATATGGTACATTTGTCACAATGAATGGACCAATGTTGATGTGTTATTATCAACTGAAGTCCATACTTGATTCAGATTTCCATGGTTTTTATCTAACATCCCATCTAGGGCACCATATTACATTGAGTCATTGTGTCTCCCTAGCCTCCTCTTGGCTGTCTCAGTTTCTTGGACTTTCTCTGTGTTGACAACCTTGACAGTTTCGAGATTTGGTCGCACGCTTGTAGAATGTGCCCAGATTTAAGTCTGCCTGATGTTTTTCTCATGACTGGGGTTAAGTGTTCTGGGGAGAGAGGCCACTGAGGTAAAGTGCCATTGTCATCCACTATATACTGGGTGTTTTGAATTATCATATAATATGCACGTACTCTCTCTTTGTACCAAGTATAAACGTATCACCTATTCAAAAATTCCTAAAATGTGCACTAAGGAATAAAACAAGAAATAAGGGGATCACTGAGTTGTGATTTATAGTTGAAGTACACAGTGTCACGCATTCTGGGAGGAGAAGGGACCTCAGAGAACCCGCCCTATAGGGGGAGGAGGCTGGTCTAAGAGGCTGCTGCTTGTCCAGCATCTTGCCGTTGGCTGCGACCAAGTGAGCACCGGACCGGGAGCCTGAGCGTTGTTCTATAATCTTTGCCTTCTGGCAGGGATTCTCTCAGGCAGGTTCTATGGATCCCTCGCAGGCTAACGTCTGCACTGGACCGACCCATTGCACGTACCTCTGGGAGACCCACACCTCCACCAGCTGCTGGGGGTCCGTCCTCATGCTTGATCAGGTCACCACGGCGTCTTCCGTGGTCAGGGACACAACTTCCAGCCCACTGCGCCCAGAATGGCTCACGCTGCAGGAACAAACGGAAGGACAGATGTGGAGGATAAGCGCCCTTAGACTCACTGCTGGCCCTTCTGGGCCCCCTTGGTTACCAGACCCCGTCCCTGGGGCAGCTCTAGGCCAGGAATGCCCACACCCCCAGCAGCGCTGGCCACAAGCCCGAGGGTGGATGGTCCTCTCCCTCCAGAGCCCCACTGTGGCTCGCCTGGTCCTCCTGTGGTCCTCCTCTGCCCTCTCACCCTTTTCCCAATTTCTTCCAGGTCTCCCAGCCGACACCCTGCAAGGCCACCGGGACCGTTTCATGGAGCAGTTCACGAAGTAAGTGGCTTAAGGGAGAGAAACGAATGCTATAAACTCAATTAGTCCACGCAAGAGCACCTGCTTTGAAATGATTGAGGAATGAGGGTATCAGCTTGGTAAAGCAGTGTGGTGAAGGAAAGTGACGAGGATGGCAGCAAACCTACCACTGGTTGGCGAAGCTGTTAGTTCTCTAACAAAACCCACATGAGCGTGTCGAAGAAGGCGATACCATGCATTCATTTATCGCCTGCTGTATATGCCCAGGGCTTCATCCTTTCTTTCTGCTCCCTGTGTTTTCAGACCACATAAAGTCTTATACCATGTGCATGAAAAGCAACACCCAAATTGGTATCTCCAGCTGACTGAGACTTGCCTCTGAATTCCAGCTCACGCACCCACTTGTCTGTCTTCCATCTCAAACCGAGCTCTAGGTTTTCCTCCCCAAACTTTTTCTCCCCAGGTGCCTGAGTGGCGCAGTTGACTGAGCGTCTGACTCTTGGTTTCAGCTTGTGTTGTGATAGCAGGGTCATGGGATCAAGCCCCACGCTGGGCTCTGTGCTTGGCATGCAGTCTATTTGAGATTCTCTGTCCCTCTCCCCCTTCTGCTTGTGCTCTCTCTCTCTCTCCCTCTCTCTAAAAATAAAAAAAAATTAAAAAAAATAAAAACCAAATTTTTCCTCCCCAGCCCTTTGTATCTCAGTAAATGCTACTACATCTGTTTAGGCCAGAGGTCTGGAACTCACCATTGTCCTCATCCCCCATGTCCAGTCCACTGGCAGATGCTGTGCATGTACATCTTGGCTCCAGTCATAGCTCCCATCTTTCGGGGAACCATTGTTGTGTGCCTGGACCCTCCAATATGGCAGGTGCCCTGGGCTTCCGCTCCTGCCCCCTGAAATCCTGTCCCCCTACCCCAGCAGTTAGAACAACCTCGTAAAGACATCATTCCCTTGCTCAGGGCCTTTTTAGCGGCTTCTGATTACACTGAGAATAAAATCCAATCTCTTCTCCATGGTCTGCAAGGCCCTGCTTGCCATCTCCGACCTCATCTTTAGGGCTTATGGTGTTTCCACCGCATGGGGTTCTTTTCCAGTTCCTGGAACGCTCCTGGCTCATTTCTCCATCAGGGCCTTCATGCTTGCTGTTCCCTCTCCTTGGGAGGCTCTTCTCCCAGCCCGGCCGGCTCTGGGACATCATTGGTCACCTCCTCACAAAGACATCTCTGGCCTTAAATCTTAAATCTCTTATTTGAGTCAGGTCTTCTTCCTCTCCTGTTCCTCCAACCCCAGCCCCGCCCCCATACTCTCCAGCCCAGCACCTAATTTATTTCTTTCGTGGTTCTTAGCACAGCTTTATTTCTGCTCGACTCTCCATTATTACATCCCTAGCCCCTGATACGTAGCAGCCAATTACGCATAAATATTTGGATAAATTACTAAGCTCGTAAACCAGCTGTCTTGTCTAGAAGAGGAAGAGCTTGTCTGACTGAAGGGTAAATTATTCTGTGCATTTGGGAAAGAGAATCGCTGGCGAGGGGAGAAGTACGGTTTATTGTTCGTTACGTGTGCCCAAGGAAGAGGGGAAGGAATGGCGTGGGAGAGAGAACCCAGGTGACGAGAAGGGCACTGGGGCTCAGCACGCTGTCTTTGACCCTCTTGTTTTGCCTGTTAGTTTCTTTGGCCTTGACAACAGAGAAGAATCATAGCTGCCAAATCCCAAGCTCAGGCTTGTCTTGCTGGTTCCCGGGCAGCAGTCAGAGGCCAAGTTCAGGGTTGTGCTAACCTCCCGGTTTCCTTTTTCCATTTGAAAAGCCTTATATGTTTATTCTATAATAAATGACTTATTAAATTCTAGGAGACAGGCCCTGGGGCTGATTTCCTGGAATGGTAAATTCCAGTAGCTTATGAAAGCAATGCGGCCTATTACTGTTGGCTGCAGCCCAGAAGGAGGGGCATGTGTGGTCAGGTGATTTTATTTCCTTCCATTTTTTTCTAGCCTATAAAAACCTCATCTGTGCAGACCTGGCGGCTCCCTGAGGCCTCCGTGTCCCCAAATTCAGGGAAAACACCAAGGACCTCACTGGGGCAGTCCCAACCTTGGGGTCAGAAGGGCTGGCATGAAACCCCAGGGGTTTAGTTTATTGGGCTGAGCTGGGGGAGATTGTGTGCTGCAGGGAGAGGGCACAGAGACCCACGACCCTCTTTCCTCTCAGGAAATCTGTCTGGTGCTCTCTGCTTCCTCAGCCTTCCATGTTTCGATTCAAAATGGAGATGCGAAGATGAGGAAATAATCTGGTCTCTTCATTCCCATACCCATCCAAGATTGGGACACAGTACAAATAGATTACTTTTCTGCAATGAGGTCTTGATGAGTTAATTCCTCTGCGCGTGGTACTGTGGTGAACCCAGCTCAGCAGGGCCCAGTCTCTGCCCCCTAGAAGCTTCTAGTCTAACTGGGGAGATAACACAGAGCCCCACAACAAAGGGATCTCCCTTAGTAATGAAGATCCCTTCCCAATTCCTATGGTTAGGTGGTGTATCCTCAGAGAGAGTAAATTTATTTTCATGTAATTCTGAGCCAGATGGTCCTGGGAAGACATCCACCAGAATAGATTCCACAGTGATGCAGAAATTTGTTCTAGGGTGATCCACTCTTCCAGAGGATTCTGTCCTTTGAATCCCTCTTTCCACACCACCTCATAAGTGAGGACAGGCTACAGTCACAATTGAAACCCAGCAGTGTCACAATTGAAACCCAGCGTCACAATTGAAACCCAGCGTCATGGAGGTCATCTCCTTGACAGCCCGCACCTTTGGGCTGGGCGGATAGCAGGACAGCAGGGGGGCCAGCACTGTCCCCGACCTGGGGCCGGGAAGGCGCCCAGCACCCCTCAGGCCCTTCTCCACCCCCAGGTTGAAAGATCTATTCTACCGCTCCAGCAACCTCCAGTATTTCAAGCGGCTCATTCAGATCCCTCAGCTGCCAGAGGTAAGCACTCCCAGCCCCGCCATGGGAAGTGCGGGTCCTGGGTGCTCTCAGATCTCAGAGACGGACAGGCCTGGCAGGTGACACGGTTTGGGGGTGTGTCTTCCATCTTCAGAACCCACCCAACTTCCTGCGGGCCTCTGCGCTGTCGGAACACATCAGCCCTGTGGTGGTCATCCCAGCCGAAGCCTCATCCCCGGACAGCGAGCCCGTCTTGGAGAAGGATGATCTTGTGGACATGGATGCCTCCCAGCAGGTGAGGAGCACCTGACTGGAACCCAAGGGTTAGGGTTAGGGTGACAGTAGGTGGCGAGCCCCACATGCAGCCCTTCACGCTGCCCCATACACACAGGGGAGAGGACGGGAGACGATCTGACCAAGTCCCTTTGGCTGTCACCAAGCTCGACCGGCTTGTAACACAAGCACTAACCTAGACTGAGGCCCCTGCCCTGTGGTCCCTAGGAGCGACCACAGATGGACTTGAACCCAGTTGAAAAGGGTCCCTTTTCTTACGTCTCAGTCCTCTGACCCCCGCACAGAAGTCTCTGGGTCTCTAACTTTGTCCTCACTCCTTTTTGGTCACCGCAGAATTTATTCGACAACAAGTTTGACGACATCTTCGGCAGCTCGTTCAGCAGCGACCCTTTCAATTTCAACAGTCAGAATGGCGTGAACAAGGATGAGAAGTGAGTCCATGCTGGGCGCAGGCAGGTGGTACAGAAACTCCGTGAGGCCGGGGTCCAGCTGGCCACCCCCAACCAGGGCGGGTTGCTTAGTGACACTTGGGCCCCACAGAGAAGTGTCTCGACCCTCAGATATCGGCCCCTGGAATCCCAGAGGGAGATCAGATGAGGCTAAAATACCCCATGGGTGTTAGATTCAGATCCCGTAACACGGAGAGGGTCTTAGTGTATAATTCGTGGAATTTCAAAGAACTTTCCCCAAATTAACACCAGCTTTTAACTTCCTCCCCTGGTCTCCCAGCTCGCATTTAGAAGGAAAGGGATGGAAGCCCAGTGGAAGCAAACTTGTTCTCCTTCTGTTCCCAGGGATCACCTAATTGGTCAACTGTACAGAGACGTCAGTGAGCTAAAGGCACAACTGGAGAACATGAAGACTGAGGTATGAGTTGGGCTCTGATCCGGTTCTGGGCTTGGCCATGACATGACATGTTCATATTAAATTTGCTTCGCAGAGACACTTGTCGGACCACATTTGGGGGGTGCAGGGCGCTCATTAGTAGAAATGTGAAAGACAGAAGGACTTGGTCCTCCCGTGGTCTTGGTGGCACTGCATTTCCATCATTCCTGCCTTGAGAACAGCTTCTAAGCCAAGACCCGTGTCCCTCTGGTTCTTAGAGATAACCATGATCGCCAGCTGGCTATGAAGCCAATGGTGAGAAGACCTGTTCTCCTCCCATGGCGATCAGAAGGTTTGATTTGTAACCCTCATGGCTGTGTGCAGTGTCTGGGGTGGCAAATAGGCCTGCCCCTCAGGCCCACCCCTGGCTGGAGGCTTCACTCCCGGGGACAGGCAAACAATCGCCTCCTTCCTCATGCCAGCTCATCCGGGACTGCTCCCAGGCCACTCTAAGAGGACTAGAGTCCCCCTGTCATCACCCTGTTGTTGGCCGGGTGGCCTCTGATGACCAGAAGCCTCAACTCTCACGAGGCATCGGGAGTGGGCTTGTTAGGCAAACACGGAAACCCGGGGGGACCCGCTTCTCCTGCCCAGCCTGGCCCAGCCCGGTGGCACGGAGCTGGGGCTCACTGGCTGAGTCCGTCCCACAGAGCCAGCGGGCTGTGCTGCAGCTGAAGGGCCGGGTCAGCGAGCTGGACGCCGAGCTGGCGGAACAGCGGCATCTGCGGCAGCAGGCGGCTGATGACAGCGAGTTCCTCCGTGCCGAGCTGGACGAACTCAAGAAGAAGCGAGAAGACACGGAGAAGGCCCAGCGGAGCCTGACAGAGATCGAAAGTGAGTCCATCGGGCTGGGGCTGACGGTGGGGGCTGAAGAGTCAGGCGAGGCTCGGTGGGGGGAAGGGTGGAGCTGAGCGGTAGAGCCCCAGCCGTGCTTCTTTCCCAAGAGCCACCAGCAAGGACCTTCGTGTCGCCAGTCTGAGGGGCGGGTGGGAACCCAGCCGGTGGAGAGCCCCATAGGCCCAGAATGTGGGGACAGGAATCAGGAGGTGACAGTGGGGTGCCTGCCCGGGGGGCGGGGTGTCCAAAGGAGAGATAATAGCCTAAAGCCAAAACACCGATGAAGCTAATGCCACATGTGTACGTGCTCAGGAGGCATGAATCAGTGCGGCGATCTGAATCCAGTGGATTCTTTTTTTTTTTTTTTTAAGATTTTATTTATTTATTCAACAGAGAGACAGCCAGCAAGAAAGGGAACACAAGCAGGGGGAGTGGGAGAGGAAGAAGCAGGCTCATAGCGGAGGAGCCTGATGTGGGGCTCGATCCCACAATGCCGGGATCATGCCCTGAGCCGAAGGCAGACGTTTAACCGCTGTGCCACCCAGGCGCCCCGGATTCTTTTTTTTTTTAAAGACAACTGCCCAGAGGAGTGTATTTCAGTAGGATTTTCAAGGGCGAAGAAGGTGTCTGTGTTTGTGAAAAGAAAGAAGGCTGTTCTAGGGACTCTGGCTTATGGGAAGGAAGGCAAATGGTCCCAGCAGGGGTAGACTGCTCACCTTGGCTCTTGACAATACAGGGAGAGCCCAAGCCAATGAACAGCGGTACAGCAAGCTAAAGGAAAAGTACAGTGAGCTGGTGCAGAACCACGCTGACCTGCTGCGGAAGGTAGGACCCTGCACCGTGTGCCGTCCCCACACCACAGGGGGCACTGCCGCTCCCTGCCCCCACCAGTTCTGAGTGGGTCACCATCATTTCACGGAAACCACTGCTTTTCAGGCTCACTGGCCTTCCATATCTTGACTTTCGATGCCAGCCCCGTTTGGATTATCCCCCATCTTTATTATTCTTTTATTTATTCATTTATTTTTAGGGAGAGATTGAGCGGGGAAGGGGGGAGGGTCAGAGGGAGAGAGAATCCCAAGCAGATTCCATGCCCAGCGCAGAGCCCGATGTAGGGCTCGATCTCACAATGCCGAGGTCATGACCCAAGCCAAAATCAAGACTCGGATGCTTAACTGACTGAGCCACCCAGTTGCCCCTGTTCTTTTAAATACTTGAACGCTGAGTATCTGAAGATGACAGCTCTATTCTGGCTTCTGTCTGGGTAGAAATGTGATTTCTGTGTCCAGCTGTGTGAATGCTGTCATTTGTTCTAGAAGGGAGATGTTGTCCCTGAGCTGTTAAGCCTGAGATAAGCCCGTTCAAGACACCATTTTTCCCCTACAGAATGCAGAGGTGACCAAACAGGTGTCCGTGGCCAGGCAAGCCCAGGCGGATTTGGAACGAGAGAAGAAAGAGCTAGAGGACTCTTTCCAGCGCATAAGTGACCAGGCGCAGCGGAAGGTGAGGGGAAGGAGAAGTGCGTGGGGAATGAGGGAGGGGTTCTGCCCGAGCTGGAGGCGGGCCTGGGGCACTGCCCAGGTGGAAAGACCTTGTCTTTTGCTGCACGGGCAGCCCTGTGGGTTAGAGCCCCGCGAATGCACTATAAGAGGCTTGGGCACGGGACAGAGTGACCGACGCACAAGGGGTTAGAGGCATGGCATGATAACGGGGCTCCAGCTGGGCAGGTCTGTCAGCAGCGGCTTGCCAAGGGAGAGTCTGGGGTGGTTGAGAGAAGTAAAAGCACTCTCTCCAGATATCAGAGAGAGACACGAGCATTTACAAGGACTTGTGGCCAAGAGAACACCCATGAGTTGGGGTAGGGTTGCCAGGCAGGTCCCATTGCAGTAAGACGTGTCGGATGGAGAAAACCCAATGCCTTACACTTAAAGAGTAGTGGCTTTCACGCTTTTCTGTGACTCAGGATAGGAAATACAGTCTATTTAATGGAAATAAAAGTTTCATAAAGCGGTACTCATCCTTACTGTGTGGATGCATTTGGATTTTTTGTGTGTGTATGTTTATTTCATTTTTTAATTTTTCATTTTTTAAAAAGATTTATTTATTTTATAGAGAGAGAGGTGGACGAGGGGCAAAAGGAGAGAGAGTGTTAGGCAGACTCCACACTTAGCGCAGAGCCTGACGCAGGGTTCCGTCTCACAACCCTGAGATCATGACCTGAGCCAAAACCAGGAGTCGAACACCCAGCCAACTGAGCCATCCAGGCACCCCTGTTTATTTCATTTTTTTTTAATGTTAGCTGTGAATTCTAATGGGTTGCAATCTGCTCTTTGAAAAATAGCACTTATGAAAGAAATCAAAAAAAGAGAGTTATTATAAGATGGTCAGATTCAGCATCATACCAGGTGTTGGGATATCTGAATGAAAGATCCAGTTCTGTATCAATTATACTTCAATTTAAAAAATTAAAAAAACACTTTCTATCTATAAGAAAAAAGATCTAGTTCTACTGTAATCAGTATTATAAGCTGAAGCGCGACATTTAGGAAATGCCTCTAAAATTCTCCCTTCGATCTTACCGCTTAGCCAGAAAAAAACTTTCTGGAACACTCTGGGCTCTCGCCTCCTCCCACCCACTTTTTGTTGGGTACATCCAACCTTGCATACAAGAGAGTACACAAATCTCCCATTGATAGCGTGGGGACCTTTTTTTTTTTTTAAGATTTTATTTTTAAGTAATCTCTATAACCGATGTAGGGCTTGAATTCACAACCCCGAGATCAAGAGTTGCATGCTCTACCGACTGAGCCAGCCAGGCTCTCCGACAGTTTGGGGATTTTTCTATGTGTTTATCCCTGGCAACCACCACCCAGATCAGAGTGCTCCTATTTTTCTTCTCTTTCAGACTCAAGAACAGATGGAAGTACTAGAGAGCTTGAAGCAAGAACTTGCCACCAGCAAACAGGAACTCCAGATTGTCCAAGGCAGCCTGGAAACTTCTGCCCAGGTGAGCATCACCTCCCTTCCGCATTTTTTCCCCTCTGGCTTTGGGACTGCTGTCATCCAGCTTCCAGCCCCACGCAGCAGCTGGCCAAGCTGGTCCCATCTGTGCTCAGTGTGTGCTTGGGGGAATAAAGGTGGTGGCTTAGGGATACCGCCTCCTGTTCCGTGTGGCCTGCTGGTGCGTCTGGACTCCTGAGAAGTGGACTGTTCAATTCTCCCTCTTTAACCCGGTTGACACTGCAGTCAGAGGCGAAGTGGGCAGCCCAGATCGCTGAGCTGGAGAAGGAGCGGAGCAACTTGGCGCATGCCGTGGCTCGTGGAGAGGAGGAATTATCGGCTCTTCAGGAACAGCTGGAACACACCCAGCGGGAACTGTCCAGTGCAAAGGCAAGTTACGGATGCCCGCTCTGGCTGACCATGTCCGAGCTCACAGCCATGGGCCTCAGTGATGTCTTCATGGAGGTGGGTGGGGGTGGGGGGCCAGGGATGGTCTGTGAAAGCAGCTTGGGGCCCCTGGCCCAATGGTGAACACACTCTGCAGCCATAGCTCCACACACCAGCACGTTCTGTGTCACCCACAGAGCAGATGAGGGCCAGCAGAGCTGCCTCTTCTTCACACGAGAAGAGCGTGCATGGAGAATGGGTTGCAGCACAGCCATCCCCGCAGTTTCCTGGGCCGCCCCCCTGCACACGCCTGCAGGCGAAGTGGAAGGGTTGTTTTCTGTGTTGGGCGAACTGGCTTGGGCCTCACTAGCAGTAGCTTGAGTTCAGATGCCGGGAATGGCTCACGATGGGGTCTGTGTCTGACTCTCACCTCCCTGGACCATTTCTAGGAGTCAGCGTGCCAGCTCGCCAAGGACCAACGGAGAATGCTGCTGGCGGAGTCAAGGAAGGCCGCGGAGCACGTGGTCCAGGAGGCCCTGCGGCAGCTGGAGGAGCCCACTCTGATCAGCTGTGCCGGCTCTGCAGGTACCCTTCCCCTTGCCTGCCCACGCGTGTGAATTCAGCGTTCTGTGTTGACCTTGAATCCCACGTGACACTGGGCTCAGGGGTCCTCCCTCTGATTGCACATCAGAGGCCCCTGGCAATGCCCAGGCCCCACTCTGAGATCAGTTCAGCCGGAAGCTCTGCAGCCCAGCTCCCAGGTGCTAGAACTTTCTAAAGCCCTCAGGTGTGCTGTCACTGCTCTATACAGCAGGTCATGCTGATGAAAGTCTCACTGGGAGCAGAGCCCTGAGAGCGACTCCAAGCACCAGGAGGAGGGGGAGCAGCCGGCCCTGTGTCTCTCTGTATGGAAGAATGGGGCCTGCGTGAGGAGATGGTTGCTCAGGAGCCTTAGGCCAATGCGGGGAGCATGATGAAACACAGCGGGGCAGAAACACTGAGAATACCCTTGCAGGCCCAGGCATGAACAGGGCCCACTCTGCGTGTTCCGGAGTCCCAAGGGCGTGCGGGTGGGGCAGCGGTTGGAACCAGAGAAGCCCCGTGGATGAGAGAAGGGGCCTCAGAGGTGGCAGAGTGTCCGGGCCCAGGACACTGGGGAAGTCCTGGGTGTAGCTCCGAAGGGGCCCACTGAGGACAAGGCAGATGGAAGGAGACAGCTAAGAGCCGACTTTCATTATCAAATGGAAGTGTCTACGGGGCGCCTGGGTGGCTCAATCCGTTGAGCGTCCAACTCTTGATTTTGGCTCAGGTCATGATCCTCAGGGTCATGGGATCGAGCCCCGTGTCAGTCTCCACACTCAGCGGGGTGTCTGCTTGAGGTTTTCTCTCTCTCCACTTCCTCTGCCCTGCCCCCCTGCTTCAGGGAGAGCACTGTCTCTGTCAAATAATCTTTGGGGGGAAAAAAAAAGAAATGTCTCCATTTGGTGACGTCTACAGCAAAGACTGTTCTCTTACTCGGCAGGGACCCCATCTGTAAGGAAGGAGCTCACTGAGTACCCAGCTTACTGAGGGAACGCCAGGACATGGGGCAGCCGTGGGCGGATTCTGAGGAGAGACTTTATGAGCTGGGCTTTGAAGGAAGAGGACAGGCATGAGCCAGTGGAGGGGAAGAACCGGGGGGGATAAGGGGGGCGGCGATAACACAAGCAGCTGACATTACTGAGCGCTTGCCATGGCCCAACCACCGTTCTAAGCGCTCCATACACCTCGGCCCAGCGAGTCCTCACAATGGCACTGTGAGGTGGTCCTGTTACTCTGTTTTCACGTGAGGAAGCAGGTGTGGACAGCCTGAGATCGGAGCCACCGGTGATGGAGCCGGGAGCCACACCTGTGCAGTGTGATATGAGTCCCCATACTGTAACTCCTGTGCAAGAGCCCAGAGGCACAGAGTGGGAACGGCTGTGTTGTGTGCACAGCATGAGCTCGGGTTAGCCTGACGGAGCCAAGGGTCTGGGCTCAAGACTAATGAGAGTCTGAGGTCCTTGAAAGACGTAACGGGAAGGCCTGGATTTGATCGGGCAGGCAGTCCTGAGAAGGGAGAGGCTGACTCCAGGCTGCTGGTGTGGTTGCCCTGATTCTTGGCTAAGGGACCAGATGGGCTCAGAAGCACAGCTTTTGAAGCAGCAGTGAGAGGGTCCTGTACAGGTGCAGTCAGCCCTCTTTCCTCCGCCCCCCATCTTAGGGCGGCTCCTGCAGGGCTGAGGCCACGCACGAGGTAGGCTCATCCGGCACGTACTTACCCTTATGGGGAGAAAGCGAGCTGACCTCTCCGGCTCTGACTTTGCCCTGTCTCCCCCCTCACAGATCACCTTCTCTCCAAGGTCAAGTCTGTTTCCAGCTGCCTCGAGCAACTGGAAGAAAGCTGGAGCCGCTATCGGGTCTGCCCAGAAGGTAAGAAAGGCGGAGGATAGGGTCTGGCGCTTAGTGACGGCTGGGCCACACTCAGAAACGCTGGCATGTGGAAGTAGCGACAGGCTCCTCTGCACCAAGAACGGGGTGTATATAACTCGTAGAGCACGGAAGGAGATAGGGAGGTAACACTCCCTCAGCAGCCCTCAACAACCCCCTTTAAACTCCTGGCAGATATCAGTGGGTTCCTCCAGGCGGTCACCCTCCTTGCCCACCTGACCAGTGACACCATGGCTTACGTGAGCACCACCTGCCTTCGAGCCCCGCCGGAACCTGCCGATGGTGAGTCCCGGGGCCGGGGCGGTGGTGGTGGGGGTGTCTGGAAAGCAGGGGGAGCAGAGCGCCTTCAAAAGTCTGGGTTGTCTTGCATCTCCAGCGCTGACTGAGGCCTGCAAGCAGTTTGGCAAGGAAACCCTCCTCTATCTGGCTTCCCTGGAGGAGGAAGGAACACGCGAGAATGACGGTACCGCCGTGAAGAGCTACCTCAGCAAGATCTCCGCCATTGCCGAGGTAGGAGCCGTGTCAGTACTGCGGACAGTTACAGAGCTTCTGGCGGGTGAGCGCTGGTGATCTACCAGGGACTCAATGATGTCCCAAGCCAGTTCTTCCTGCGCTTTCCACTTGACTCAATAAGAGAGCTGGTGCCGAAAAATCTGACCCCCTGAACGACTTTCCGGTTCTATCTCACACATTGGCTGCATCGAGAACCTACTGTATGTTTGTCACTGTGCTAAGCATATCATAGAAGAATAAGCATAGTTTCTCTGCTTTCCCAAGATTTGTATCTGGTTGAACAGGTTAACACCTAATGGGGAGATGATGGCATATTTGTTGATTTAATAAAGATGCAGTGAGTACGTCATGCATAGTGGGAAATGTATTAGATGTAGTTGTACAGGGACAAATAAGACATGGTCTCTGTGGGAAAGGAAAATAAGGAAATCACCCATTTCTATACAGTGGGATGAGAGCGGTAATCAGCTATATTTTAAGAGTTCAGTACAAGGCATTTACTTAATTTCAAAAATGGGTCATTATATTAAGTCCAGGAAACAAAGAGATCAGGGCTGGAGTTCAGATTTTCGTCATCCCTCATCTGAACTCTTAGAATAACAGCCTTCTGATTAGTTTTTCTGCCTCTGGCCTCTTTTTCCTCTGATCTCTTCCAAAAACAGAGATCTGATTATGATTCCTCATTTGATAACAAAAATCAAATTATGTCTCGTGATACCCGAGGACTGTCACGGTCTGGCCCTTATTCACCTTCCTGAGTCCCTCCCACCCATTACCTTCACCTTGCAGTGTTGGTGGCTAGCTGTGCAGTGTACCCGCCTGCCTGTCTCTTTCCCCCTTGAGTTCTCAAAGACAGAGCCCATACCTTCTTCACATTGTCCTCTTGGTCCCTGGTGTGATATCTGGCAGGCGGTTAAAACCCAGCACATGTTTATTTAGTGGAATATGCACGTGAAAAGAGCAAAGCAGATAAAAAGATTGGATGAGGAGCAAGGTTCATACTGGGTAGAAGTGGGCAACGAGGTAGGGAATCGTGAATGTCTGGATAATGGTGAATGGCTAACCTTCCTTTCAATAGAATGACATGATCCTGGTGGTGTTTTAGTGTTATTAAATTGTTGATGGCGGCCTAGGCAGCGTTACCACAGTCTGCCTTTTGCAGGAGATAAAGCATCTTCTCCAGGGCCGTGCAGAACTGAGTCTCGGTATGCACACGCAAAGTGTGTAGGACGCCATGAGATGAGGACATAAGAATCAAATTAATTTTAAAAAGCAAAGTGTGAGAGGGAGATTCTGGGCGGGTTTCCTTTCTGGCAGTAGGACTGACCAGATGTTTAGAGGCTCTTCCGAGGACAGGACATGGAATATGCTAAATAAGATTTGGGTGAAAGAATGTTAATTGAATCTGAATTGGCTGAAAACTAAGGAAATTCTCAGAATCAGAAACCAAAAGGGTGTAGGAGCCAACATTTGTTCATCTCTTGGCCTAGAGCTTGGATTTTAGTGGGCCACACATGCAGAGGAGAGTAAGAAACAAACCTAGGCCCAAGTAGGGTCAAAGTTTGGAATGCAGAGACTTCCTCCCCAAAACAGAACTCCAAAGTCACACCCTGAGTGAATGGAGTAAAAGCCTACTCTGCTGGAGAGATCTTGTCTCAACCTTGGTTGTAGGGGGGGAAGGGAGGCAACACAGCTATCCAGGGAATTTCTAACTACAAGCCACCTATCCGTGGGTTCAGGGTCCAAATCTACTACCTGTGTGGCCTGAAAAAACCCAAACAGAAAATTAAAGAAGTCAGGTTGTTAGAGGCCCAGGTACCTGGCAGAGGCAGATCCAAATGGTCTCTGAAGGGGTATACTTTGACCCTGAACCCCAAAGAACTTTCACAGATAATGTCCCAAGGCACATAAGTTCTCCATAAATGTGTCCAATATGTTAAAGAGCTTTTTAAAAGGTATTAAAAAGTGTGGCAAAGGAATAAGATATTTTCAGAAGTAACCAGATACAATTGAAAAACAACCACCGGATTTCTAGAAGTGAAAAATATAATCATTGAAAGTCATAACTTAGTATACAGATTCAACAGCAGGTTAAAACAAAGCCGAAGATAGAATTAGTGAACCGGATGATAGAACTGAAGGAATTACCATAGAATGTGGCACAGATTTTAGAAGTTAGAATGTCAAGGTTATATGTAGAATTTTTTTTTTTTACAGAATTTATTTATTGAGAGAGAGAGCATCAGCAGGGGGAGGGGCAGAGGGAGAGGGAGAAGCAGACTCCCCACCGAGCAGAGAGCCTGACAGCAGGGCTCCACTCCATCCCAGGACCCTGAGATCATGACCTGAGCCGAAGGCAGACACTTAACTGAGCCATGCAGGTGCCCCTATATGTAGAATGTTTAATCAGGGTTGCAGGTGAAGATAATAGAAAAGCTATGTTCTTTTTCCCCCTAAGTAACATTTGTAGTTCTGTGTGTTACAGACTTTTCTTCTACACCTTGCGTTTTCCAGCATTCTGTAAGTGAGGTTCATGCACATAGATACGTTCATTTTCACCGCTCTCTAGTATTCCGTCGTGAGACTATAGCTCAAGTTATACATCTATTATGTATCTGTTTACATTTATTTACATATCTATTATATAGATATATATCTATTGTGATGGACGTTTGGGTTCTTTCCAGTTAGGGGCTATCACGAATGTGCTATGTGGTCACTCTGGTACATATCTCCTGATGTGAGAGTTTCTCTAGGTGTTTGCCTAGGGATAGAATTACCACGTTATAGGACGATTCTCACATGGACTGCTGAGTGAACAAGCAAGTCATAGGAAAATGCACACAGTAGGATTCGTTTTAAATAAAAATCAAAACGGGGCACCTGGGTGGCTCAATGGGTTAAGTGTCCGACTCTTGGCTTCAGCTCAGGTCATGGTCTCAGGGTCATGAGATTGAGCCCCAAGTCAGGTTCTACACTCAGTGTGGAGTCTGCTTTAGGCTCTCTATTTTAAATAAATAAAGTCTTTAAATAAATAAATAAACATCAAAACAAATGTACTCAACATAATACTGTTTAAGGATGTATTCATACAGAGTTTAAAAAAAAAAAAAGGCATAGTAAGCATTCTCCTGAATTCTGTGTTTGTCTTGAGGTGGAGAGTAGGGAGGGTGGAGGCAGAATTAGGGCAGAATACAAAGGAGATTTCAAAGGTACTGATAATGTTTCTTAAGCTATTACGTAAGTCGGGTGGTAGACACGTGGGCCATTGTTTTTCTTCTTTAAACCATTCATATCTGTTTTATTCTCTCATAGGTATAACACATAATGTTTTCAGAATTCACAGGTTTTGCCATCAGCCCCAGGTTCAAATCCCTGTTCTCTGCCATTCATTAGCAGTGTGACTGGGGTCAAGACATTTGACCTCTCTGAGCCTTGGCTTCCTGTCTGTACAACGGGACTAGTAACTCCCTCATATGATTGCTGTGGATGCAAAGTTAGATAAGAGGCAGAGTGTCTGGTTGGAAGGCATCACCAATATTGGAAGATGTTCTTAAAATACCTCCTGACAGGCGTCTGGGTGGCACAGTGGGTTGAGCGTCTGACTCTTGGTTTAGGCTCAGGTCGTGATCTCAGGGTCATGAGATCGAGCCCCACATGAGGCTTGTGCTCAGCGCGGAGTCTGTTTGAGATTCTCTCTCCCTCTCCCCCTCTTGCTCTCTGTCTCTCTCAAATAAATAAATAAATCTTAAAATAAAATACCTCCCAAGCCACAGATACAAATACACTGTGCAGCTGTGGGGTCAGGTCCAAGCAGCTACAACCGAATGGCCTTGTGGGCTTAGGTGAGGATGGCTTTCTAGAACGAGGAGGGGTGGAGTGTGAGGTTCTGGGTTCACGCAGTAGTGAGTTCCAGACAAGGCCTGCACAGGAGGCCCCTCCGTGGGTTCCAGAAATGTGTTCCGTGGCAGGGCCCTCCTCTCCTGCCTTGTGCCACGGGAGAATAGAGAGGAAGTCAAAAGGTCATTGCAGCCTTTGTGATGCTGTTCCCAGGAGCTCCTGCCCAGAGGTCTGGACATCAAACAGGAGGAGCTGGGGGACCTGGTGGACAAGGAGATGGCTGCCACTTCAGCTGCCATTGAAACTGCTACAGCCAGAATCGAGGTAGGGAAGCGTCTGCCACGTCTCCTAAAGCGAGGCTCTTGCAGCTTCCCCGTGGTGACATTGGCCACTGGATGTCTCTAAATGGTTCGTGAAGGCTACACAGGCCCCCTGTGAGCCCAGCCAGAATCCAGACTCCCCAGGACTCCTGAGGGATAGAAAATGAGAAGCCCCCCACCTACTTTGGTCTTGGTTCATCCTGCATCACAGTTCCAGGCCGACCACTTGCTAGTCATGTGACTTGGGATAGGTTGTTCCATTAACCTCGCTAAGGTCCCGTTTCTGCATGATGGGGCAGTAGTAATAGTACTTGCCTTGGAGGGGTGTTGTAAGGGTTAAAGGAGATAATGCACACTTATCTTAGGGCCAGGCACCCGTGAAATCAGCAGACATGATTGTCCCAGGGAAAAGCTGAGTGGGCGGCATTGGAAAGGTCCCATAGCACCCCTTTGGTAGAAGACTCAGGCTGCCCACCTTGGCGCAAGTACCCACCGTTGGGACCTGGGAACAGCTGCCCCCCATTGGCAGGGTGCCATAGCTCTCAGAATTCTGTGCACACGTCAGCCTGGGACAGCCACTCACGGATGGAAGAGCCAGCCTGCTGGGGCTGCTTCCCACCGAAGAGATCAGAAGTCTGGATTCTTTTCCTGACTTGCCAGGACGTGGATGGGCCCTTCTAGATTTGGGTTTCTCAGCTACCACGGGCTGTTGGACACAAGGTGTCTCAGGTGCCAGTGAGCTCTCAGTACCTACCATGTACTGGGGAACCCTGCTTCTTTTTAACAGGAGATGCTCAGCAAATCCCGAGCTGGAGACACAGGAGTCAAATTGGAGGTGAACGAAAGGTCAGTCTGAGCCGTGTGGGGGCATTTAGGTGGTCAGGATGAGTGTCTCCTGCAGTGGATTATCCTAACTAGATTATCCTAACTAATGGATTATCCTAACTAGAAGAGTACGATAGCAGCCATGGACAAGGGCTGAGTCTGTATGGTTGTTAATAATGGTGTTCTTGATGATAATACTGCTGTTGCATTTTAAGGGAAGAGAAACCCCAAGAATCATCACATAACTGTCCCCAGTCAGATCTCCCTGCTCACACGACTTTCTGTGAAGGTGTATTCCCCACCGCCTTTCCCCATCCCAAGTTTGCCTGTGTTTAGGCCTGAAAAAGAGAACAGATTCCCTTCATTGTTCTTGGTCTCTCTTCTGTGTCCCTAACTTTTTTTTCCCCCTAGGATCCTTGGTTCCTGTACGAGCCTAATGCAAGCTATTCAGGTCCTGATCGTGGCCTCGAAGGACCTCCAGAGGGAGATAGTGGAGAGTGGCCGGGTAAGCGTGGGTGAGGGCCCTGGACAGGGGGAGCAGACATCATTCACAGACTCTTGGTTCACCGAGAGGCTATGTCTATCAATACGCTCGTCCACATTCAGCGAAATCCACGGGCGCTGCCATCCGTGTGCACCCGAGGGCGCAGCTGCCTCTCACAGCCAAGCCCACATGCCCATGGGAAGAAGCTGGAGTGCTGCCAGGTCCCCAGGGGGCAGTCAGCCTCAGCCTCCAGCTGCAGGGTCATTAACCCAGGCGACATCACGAACCTGCTCCTTAAACACCGTGTACATTGCAAGCCTGGGCCCTCAGAGATGGAAGGGAGAGCTTTGGAAAACTGGGCAAATCAGAAGGGCCGGCCTGGTTGCTGACCTTTCATAGTGGATGCGGCCATGTCTCCTTCCCTCGGCAGAGACAGCTGATGGTTATTCACAGACAGACTCTGCCCCAGTCTCTGGTCAATGTGCTCACTGGGCTTTCTCCCTCCTCTGCTGGCGTGTCTCCTTCTCACACCCTGTGTACAGCTACAGCTCAGAAGACAGGCCCAGGGAGGGATTCCAGAGCCTGAACACTATCTGTCAAAGAAGGATGCCCTATCTGCTTTGGTGGTGGTGCTCTTTATTGGTCCAAGGGGGGCTGTTTTCTATCCCCAAAATAGAGAGAGGGACCGAGCAAGGAGCACCTGTGGCTTCCAAGACTATCAGACACTTCCAAAGCACGAAAGCATTTTAAAATTCCAAGGAGAAATAATTTGTTCAATTATTCACTGGGTACTCTCCTCTTTTGCCAAATTGTGGCAAGGGGTTGGACTCCTCTTGGATCACGTAGTTCCTATGTGTACGTGAATAGATAAAGATTCTTACATATGCAACACGGGAAGTGTGATATAATAGAAATGCTACGGGCTTTGGAGTCAGAAAACCCTAGGATTTACTTCCACTTACTTCCTGCATGAACTTGGGAAAAGTATCTTTGCTTTTCTGAATCTTCGTTTGCTTATCTGTAAAATGGGATGATAATGCTCGCGTCTTGGGGTTAGTGTGAGGTCTGTCTGGGAGTAACANGATGCCCTATCTGCTTTGGTGGTGGTGCTCTTTATTGGTCCAAGGGGGGCTGTTTTCTATCCCCAAAATAGAGAGAGGGACCGAGCAAGGAGCACCTGTGGCTTCCAAGACTATCAGACACTTCCAAAGCACGAAAGCATTTTAAAATTCCAAGGAGAAATAATTTGTTCAATTATTCACTGGGTACTCTCCTCTTTTGCCAAATTGTGGCAAGGGGTTGGACTCCTCTTGGATCACGTAGTTCCTATGTGTACGTGAATAGATAAAGATTCTTACATATGCAACACGGGAAGTGTGATATAATAGAAATGCTACGGGCTTTGGAGTCAGAAAACCCTAGGATTTACTTCCACTTACTTCCTGCATGAACTTGGGAAAAGTATCTTTGCTTTTCTGAATCTTCGTTTGCTTATCTGTAAAATGGGATGATAATGCTCACGTCTTGGGGTTAGTGTGAGGTCTGGGAGTAACAGACATAAAAGCACCTGGGGCGTAAGAGGCGCTCGAGAAAAATCTAGTCATTACCTTTCACTTCCTCAGGGCACGGCATCACCTAAAGAGTTTTATGCCAAGAATTCTCGATGGACGGAAGGACTCATCTCAGCCTCCAAAGCCGTGGGCTGGGGAGCCACTGTCATGGTGTAAGTGTCTGTCACTCCCAGGGCTCCTCCTCCTCACCCCATCCCAGACAACACCCCATCCCAGACAACAGCCCATCCCAGACAACAGCCAGGGGGAAAAAATCTGCCCCTCAGAAGTGAACTGTTGGTAGAGAAGTCAACAGGACTGAAAGTTTAAAAGGGAGCGTGGATCTCCTGGGGCTGCACAGAGGCGGGGCGGGCAGGCCGTGCTCTCTGAATAGGCAGGGTGATAAGGGGTTGCAGCTGTCCGTGACATAATTTGTCTTGTCCCTTCCTGACTACCAGGGATGCAGCCGATCTCGTGGTGCAAGGCAGAGGGAAGTTTGAGGAACTACTGGTGTGTTCGCATGAAATCGCAGCTAGCACAGCCCAGCTCGTGGCTGCCTCTAAGGTAGGACCCACGCAGGACTCCCTAGGGCACTGTAAGGTCCGGCTAGGTTGGAGAATGCTTAGACCATGGAGCCTGCCCCAAGAACAGATTATTTATCCAGGGCCGGGGAGATGAGGTCCCAACTTAAAATTCTGCCTCTCAGAGGTCCCATCCTACTCTCCTCTAATAGCCTTTCCTCTGTCAGCAAGGAGCCCGTCCGCCCAGCTCGCCACATGGGTTCCTTCTTGGTTCCCATGGCTTTTGTGACAAGTGGTCTTTGAGGGTCCCAGCCATTCCGACCTCTGATTAGCAATCGGGGCATTCAGGGAGCACTCAAATAAGGAATAGGTTGGCGCCATGAGCTGGTTCCCTGGCTCGGCTCCAAGGTTCCACAGCCGTTATCTGCCTCTCCTGAAAAGTCTCCAAATTTGAACCATTGCCCCGACTAATCGTAATACAAAGCCTGTTACCAAAATCTGTCTGTGAGTTTTATAGTACCCTGGGGAGCATTCCTATCATCCTTGTGTATTGTTGTCCCAAATTAGCTTCTCCAACTGGAACAGTTTATCATAAGAACTGATAAAGCTAGAGTTGGGGGCTACCAAGCAAATAAGCCAGGAGTAATTTGTCATGTTAGAGATAGGCCAGGAGTTGACCCTATAGGAGCAATTTTTTTTAAAAGATTTATTTATTTAGGGGCACCTGGGTGGCTCAGCTGGTTAAGCATCTGTCTTCGGCTCAGGTCATGATCCCACAGTTCTGGGATCGAGTTCCACATAAGGCTCCTTGCTCAGCAGGGAGCCTGCTTCTCCCTCTGCCTGCCACTCTCCCTGCTTGTGCTCTCTCCCTCTCTCTCTCTGACAAATAAATAAAATCTTTTTTAAAAGTTTTATGTATTAGAGAGAGCATGCATGCACATGCCCAAGTGGGAAACGGGCAGAAGGACAGGGAGAGAGAGAATCTCCAGCAGACTCCCCGCTGAGCACAGAGCCTGACGTAGGGCTCGACCTCATGATCCTGAGATCATGACTTGAGCCAAAAGCAAGAGTCGGACGCTCAACCGACTGAGCCGCAACAGGCACCCCTATGGGCAGCAACTTCTAAGAGGTTGATTAGTGACCACAGCGGATCCCATATGTTTGTCAAGACCCATTGGACCAACTTATTTGACTCCGTCCTTGCCGCCGTATGCTGTGTGAACCTAACTCTGCTTGGTCCTGGCAGGTGAAAGCTGATAAGGACAGCCCAAACCTGGCCCAGCTGCAGCAGGCCTCCCGGGGGGTGAACCAGGCCACCGCCACCGTTGTGGCCTCCACCATTTCGGGCAAATCACAGATTGAGGAGACAGGTAACCTCCCGAGGCGGCGCCTTGCATATCCATCCTGTTCAGCTCTTCTTCACGGTCTTCTCCACGGTCCCAGTGTCCCACAGTTCCATTTCCACATTGTCTCTCGTTCATCTTTTCTACATGCGTACTTACTTTCTCACAAGGTGGGACTCCACATACGCTGCTCTTCGTGTCACCATAGCAACAGGCCTTGAGTGTAGATTTTTCATTTAGCAATTGCTCTGGATTCAAAGACGTGACTCTCCAGGCCTGGTTGTCTCTGGGTGGGGGCGGGATAGGGGGGTGGTGGTCCAATCCTCATTGACCTTCACACGTGTTTTGGAAACTACCAAACCAAGCATTTCAGCAGAGCGTTGACATTGGCTGCCTCTCAGGCGAGAGAGTCGGCCAAGGGTGTCACCTGACAAGACCTTCCCTCCTGCCCTTGCAGACAATATGGACTTCTCCAGCATGACACTGACCCAGATCAAACGCCAGGAGATGGATTCCCAGGTAGGATCCCCGATTCTGAGTCTGCTCGATCAATTGCCGGTGACATCAACCCCAAATATTATCCCCATGGAGAGAAGCCAGTAGGGGAGAGACTTGGGGAGGAAACACACACAGGAGAGACCCAGTAGCCCAGAGATGAATATAAATGATGCTTGGAAGGGACAGTGGAGGTGGAGACAGATGGTGGGTTAAGGTCAGAATCTTAGCTCTTGCTCCCTGGTCTCAGACAGGTGTCTCCCTCACCGTCATCATCAGGTATCTCCTAGCGGACATCAACTAGCATTTAATGTCTTACGATGGACGTTTTTTTTTTTTAAGTAGAGTTGACATACAATGTTACATTACTTTCAGGCATACATGTAGTGATTTGACAATTCTGTATATTAACTCGATGCTCGCCACGATAAGTGTAGTCACCATCTGTCACCATGCAATATCATAACAATATTACTGACTGTATTCCCTATGTTGTACTTTTCATCCCCGTGACTTATCTGGTAATGTACCTCTTCATCCCCCTCATCTGTTTCACCCATTCCTCCACCCTTCCCCTGTGGCCACCACCAAGTCTCTGTATTTATGAATCTGTTTCTGCTTTGGTTTTGGTTTTGGTTTTTGGCAATTTTTTAAAAATTCTGATATGAATTATTTGTGTATGACCTTGGTTTAAAAAAGAATCGATTTACTGAGAACCCATTGAAGGCAATGCCATTTCTCCCAGTCGTTCGTAGAGTTATGGCATGCGGAGAAATAGGAATTAGTGGGATTCTGGGGGGGAAAAAATGACATCCTTGTTCTAGAATTACTGGTCCCAGTGTTGGGGTAAAGTCCAGATTGAGACTGTTAAAGTCTCTATATGGGTCACTTGGCATTTTTAGGAATGTCACATCAGGCACGAGTCCCCACCATCTGCACTGTCGTGCTTACCGGTCTTATCCAGTCCCTCTTGACTGAAGATTCCATCTCTATGCTGATAAGTACCAGATTCTTCTCCCCGGCCTCAATCTTCTCCTTGAGCTCTGTGCTTGTCCAACTGCCTACTTGATCTCCCCACTTGATGCCAAATGTGTCTCCAACTTAATGGGTCCAAACCAGGGCTCCTAGTTTCCCTCCCACCCCAATCTGCCCCTCTCCTTGTTTTCTCCACCTCAGTAACTGTAACCCCCCACACCTGGGTGCCAAGACCTGGAGTCATCCTTGGGTCCTCCCTCCCCCCTCTCCCTTCTACATCTAGTCCTCCAGTGGGTCCTGTCAACTCTGACTCTCCGAGCCTGTACCTTCCCCCTCTTTTCCATCTCCCTAACCCAGCCTAAGCCACCATCGTTTGTCCCCTGAGCTACTACAAAAGCAGCTTAACTGCAAGTGCAAGGATTTGTTCCCAAGTAGTCCCGTGGCAGGGCCAGGTGGCAGGGCAGTTGGGGGCAGAGACTAGGAAAGGGCATTGCTGAGATAGGTCCAGCCTTGGGTTGACAGTTGGTGGAACTCAGTGTAAGGCACATGGTGGGGTTCACCAGATTGTCTCCATCTTTCCACATGCTTTACATTTTCCACAATAAAAAATTTGAAAAGAAAAAAAGGAACTGCCTAACTGGGTCTAGTTGCTTCCACTCTCACCCCCACCCCTACAGTTTGTTCAGGTTCTACTTTTTTTTAAAAGCATAAATGACAGCACGTCTCATCTCTGCTTTAAATCTTCCAGTGGCTTCCCTTTCACACTTAGAGTTAATATCCAAACTCCTGCCCCCAGCCCGTGACCCTCTCCCTCTCTCATGCATCCACCACACAGGGCTCCTTTCTGTTCTCCCGCTACCTCAAGCTCCTGCCTGCCTGAGCAGCGTTTGCTGATCACCCTTGGCCTTTATCACATGACCCTATGTCATGTTCATTTTGGTCTGATCTGTTCTTGTTCATGAGTTTGTCTTCCCCCTGCAAGGTAAGCAGGGACCTTGTCTGTCTGTGTACCACCATGTCTCCAGCCCCTGCAGCAGAGCGCAGGGTACATGATGGGTGCTCAGCAAACATTTCTTGAATTAATAAATAAATTAATCAGTAAAATAACTAGAATTAATAAGGAGTAGTGGTAGCCAGGAACCAGCGTCTAACTTGGTAAGATTATGCTTTCTCCTGTATGATGATAACCCCAAGTTGTACCAGCCCCTCAGAGATACCAGAACCATCTGAACTGGCTCTTGCCTGGATTTCTAGGAGAGCAGGATTGAAGCAGGAAGAGGAACTGGGTTGGAACACACCACACAGATAGGCTAGATGTCGGAGGTGATTTCAGGTAGATATCTCAGAGGAGCATGAGAGGAGCCCTACATCCCCTGAGGCTATAAAGCATCACCTCCAGGAGAGGGTCCCAGTGAGGAAACACAAGAGCCACTGGAATAGATGGGTGAATGGGAGAGGATAGAGGAAATGAGCAGTGGGGGGAGGGATGAAGTCAAAGTGAGACCATTGTCAGATCGCTGCTCGAAAGAAAATTCCACTCTTCCCACAGGTCCGGGTGCTGGAGCTGGAGAATGACCTGCAGAAGGAGCGTCAAAAACTGGGAGAGCTTCGGAAAAAGCACTACGAGCTCGCTGGTGTTGCCGAGGGCTGGGAAGAAGGTGGGCCTAAGGGCCAGCGCGGGTGCCATGAGGGAGGGCTCTTATTAGGAGGGCCTTCCCCTCAGAGGTAACAGAATGAAGCGCCCTTTGGGTCACCGACATCCCCCTCTCGACTCACAGAGCATGTTTCCTTTTCAGTTGTAAACAAACTTCAAGCCCCAAAACTGGCATAATTTTGGGTGAATTGAAAGCTTTTATTGACCTTAATGTTGACCAGTGGGCTCGTCACTCACTGCCATTCCCTTCCAGGCCCAGTTAGTCTGGCACGCGTAGAGTAGTGAACGAACGAATGGCGGTCAGTGAAGAGCCAGCAGATGGAGCAAAGGGATTACAAGCCTCTGACTGACTAGAGCCATCAGTGGGCAGCAATGGCCGCATGAGAGAAAGGGTCAGGGGCTAGAAATGGGGTACAGTGGGGGGATGTTGGTAGGCCCACCAGCCCAGAGAGGCGTTATCACCCAGAGTCTGATGGTTTCCCGTGTGCCCAAAGCAGCCAGCTTGATCACGACCAGGACTGCAAACTCTCGTTGTCTTGACTGACTCTGGGAACCAGCCGCAGATGCAAACCGGTCATTCCTGGATGTGTAACTCGGGGAATAGATGGTTCTGAGCGTGAGGTATTGGAGAGCACAACATGGTGGCCGTTTTGGTTGGTGAAACGAATGCGTGCACATGTGTAGTGCTAGGAAACAAAAGTTATTGTTGTCTTTCAGGAACAGAAGCGTCTCCACCTGCAATACATGGAGCGGTCACTGGAAAAGAATAGAGCCACGCCGACACCCCACACGTCCGAGTGTAAATCCTGTGGCCCGTCTGTGTGTGTGTGTGTGATTCCCCTGGGGCGGGGGGGTGGTTCCTGGTGGCAGCCACACCACTCCCGTTGTCCAGTGCCAGGGACCTAAGTGGCCTTCCACAGAGGAGGGGGGCAACCAGGGCCACCCCTCGCGGAGAAGAGCTCCCTCCCCGTCCTGCCTGCCATTGGACCCCCAGATGCTCAGCGTCCTTGTCCGAGGGGCTCGCTGGTTCCGAGAGCCCTGGCGAGGGGCCACCTCACGCCTTTTCTTCTCTGTTTTCTCCTCAGCCTTTTCTGTTTCACCATCTGCACCAACTCGTGAGCGTCCGAGGGCTGGCGGGGCTCCAAGCCAGGACGCCGCCCTGAATGTGTGCGGGGAGAAGAGCAGGGGCGTCCTGGCCGAGCGCGCCAAGGCACCTCCCCCCTCTCTTGGCAGCTCCATGGATTTCCCACTATTTCTTACAGTGGCTGGTTGGGTTTGTTGTCCTTTTTTTTTGGTGTTCTTCTTTCAGTGTTCCCTCGTAGAGCCAACTCTCCCAGAGGGAGCACCCCTGGAGCTCTAGCCATCGGGAGCCCCCTAACTACAGCAGTTAACAGCAATGGTGCTGCTCAGGCTTCACCTTGGTGCTCCACGCCAGCCTCCGTGCTGAGTGTCCCGCTGAGCGAGTCTGGGTCAGCCGAGGCCACTCCCCAGGGGCGGGCACCGCTGCTGGGCCACGCGCTCCTCCAAAGGTGGAAGCAGAGCGAGAGCCTTTCCTTCCTAAAGCGAGAACCCGG
The DNA here is from genome assembly GCF_002007445.2 of Ailuropoda melanoleuca. Classification (NCBI taxonomy): domain Eukaryota; kingdom Metazoa; phylum Chordata; class Mammalia; order Carnivora; family Ursidae; genus Ailuropoda; species Ailuropoda melanoleuca. Next base: position 8,864,648 of record NC_048227.1, read on the forward strand.
CTGAAAGCCTCTGCCCACCTTCCTGGGTGACAGGGGTAAAGAAAGCGGGAAAGGAGGGGTGCACATGGCCCAGGTCTCAGGAGACCCCTTTCTTGGGAACTTCTGGTAACCAGGCTGAAAAACCTTATCACGTGCTTGAGTGTGCTGGTGAGAGTAGCCACACTTCTTCCCCCGGAATGAATTTTCCGTGCCACCTCCCTTCAGAGCCAGGTGGGACCCTGAGAGGGAGCACGTGAGGGCTTTTCCAAGTCCTCTCTCCACATGGCCTCCCGGGCATCCTCTTGAACCTGAAGAAGATAATTCCATGTTCTACCTAAGGGACATCCCCAGAAGATCAGGCAAACTTGCTCCCAGCAGGAAAGAACCCTTTGCTTGGTTTGGTACCTTTAATGTTTATTACTAACCTCCGTTCGGCAGCCGTGGCAGCCTCCAGAAAGATGCTTTGAGCAATCAGGATTTGAGGTGTGGCGATGGCGGGGCTGCATGGCTGCCCCAGGTCATGAGTCTTCAAGAATCAGACACCAGGCCAACATGCTTCCTAATCTGTTACCGGCCTAGACCCCGAGGCGAGCAGGTTCCTCAGAGCATCTGGGTCAGGGAAACCAAGAAAAGGGGGACCCCTGGCTCTGAGCCCTCCAGCCACACGTCCCGGGCCCTCGTTGCCCGGACAGGATGAGGACAGAGGGCGCATTAACAGCTTCCGAGAGGCGGGCAGCCTGACAGCACTTGTCCACCTCCCGAGGGACAGACCCCAGCATTTAAGTGACCTTCCGATCTTGGACAGACAGTGTCTTTCTTCCTTATGTAGCAACGCCTAGGTAGAAGCCAACAAGCACTTCCCAGGACCTGTCCCAAAGGAACACTGCGGAGCGTTGCTACTTGACAGGTGGCGAGGTTCCTGTTTGATCACTGTGAATCCACCCCCTCCTTCCCCACCACCCTCCCCTTCCCTCTCTGTGCATTTTCTAAGTAGGGCACTCAAAAAACGCGATCTCCACATTGGGCTAAAGAGGGGTCCGCAGCAGCAGATGCGCGGTCTTACGCTGAACACTTCTGTGCTCAGAAGGAGTGGCGTGTGGCGCCCCTGGCCCAGTTATGCCAATTAAGCCATTCGGTGTGTTCTTAGAATTGGTCAGCGTTTCCACCGCAGACTAGTCCTCACTTCCAGAATCTCAGCCAAACTGTTGTGCTCCAAATTCCCAGTGGTGAAAAAAATCGAGTATATTGGACCACACTGGGATTCTCTGAATAACGCTCCCTCTAAAAAGAAGCCACAGTAATTTTTAAAAACTTTGTGGACTTAGCCTGAGTAATAAAACCGTGAAGAAAGCGATTGAACAGGAACACAGGCTAATCCCATCTCGCACGAGAAGTATCCGTCGGATGTAGCGCGATTTCGTTTGTCCTCACTCGCCTTCGGAGCTGGCCCATCCTCTAGCCAAAATCAAATTGTCCTACCTTGGCTTTTCTAAAAATGAGGGTGTTTATACTTGGTGTGAAATACTTGATTCAAACAGGAATGACATCCTTAAGCTAAAAATGAACCTCACAGCCTTTTCAAGTAGTCACTGAGCCTCACGAGTGACTGAAGTCCCATGGGTCAGTGTCATTGGGTCACAGCAAGGCAGAACAACAAAAGAATGGCTTAGGACTGAAATTATTTAATTTTTGTAATACAGTTGCTCTAATATCTCTAGAGTAAGGGTATGTGTGTACATAGTAAGGAAAAAAAATAGAAAAGACCTGCTTTTTGTGGGGTTCTTTTATATCTGAGTCAGGAGTTTAAATTAGACTGGAATTTAGGTTGCTGGCTGGTTCTGCCGCTGACAGCAGGATCTCTAGGGTCCCACCTGCATTAGAGTCCCTAATCCAGTGGCTGGAAGAACCAAACATTGTCCAGAACGTCCTTAACGTTGGAAGTGTTTGAGCTGCCAAGTCAACATCAGGGTTAACCAGGTACCATGGGGGTCACCGTACATGTCGTTCATCCTCAGACTGGTTTGCTTCGGCCTCTCACCGAGGAGGAGCTGGTCTGGAGCTTGCACACTCCTCGGCCAGCTCCTTCGTCTGGAGGGGTCTCCCGGCTCCACTTACCCCCGTCTTTAGCCACCGGTCAAGTTCTCGATACTTTCTACCACCTTTGCAAGTCTCTGAAAATCCTTCCTGCCAGTGAAAGCCTTCGATCCTGGCATTGGCCTTTCAACCAGACCGTCTCTGCCCCGTCTCCGTGCCGTCCTCGGTCCCCCGGAGACCGCGCTGTCTGTAGCCTAGACCACCGCAGGCCTGCCAGCCTTCACCGCAGCAAACCGGGCCAGCTGTCTGCTACTCACGTCCCCTTCGTCTCCCAGGGTCAGACCAAATGCAGGATCAGCACCCCACCGTGGTGGCACAGCCTCGCCCCCAGGAGCCAAAGCAACAGGAAATCATGGGTTAGATGCCGTTGGGTCCTATTCTGAGAGTAGCTCATTTCCAGACATGTCTTTCAGGTGACCCTCAACTACCTCAGTTTGAAGGCCCTAAATGAAGCTGATTACTACTCCTAGGGACAAACCAAGGGGGTTCCGATAAATCTTGCTGATAACTTATAACAAAGTCTCACATTTAGGTTCGCAGGGATAGGTTGGATTTGTTTTTCTTCTGTTTTTAACCTCTTCCCCCAATTTTCCATTAGAATAGTTTCTAGAAATGAATTTCATTTTTCACCGAGTGCCTACCTTCCCAGGGCAGGTAGCTACTGGCTTATTGTTCCCTTCCAACAATACTTTTATTATGGTATTAAGACCTTTCTTTGTATAATACGTTGCATCTGTGTTTTCAATTTTTCAAATAAATATTTCAACCTGGCAATGGAGAGTGGCGGTGCTAACTGACCATCCAACGTGGTTTTGGGGTCAGGGTTCCAGTGAAAAGCCTACACATCTGTCCCGGGGTTCACTGAATCCCATCTAACCTCTGTACCTCTGGGAGTAGGTCTTAAAGACAGGAATACTTACGAGGAATACAGTTGCTGCAGAGAACCTGGTTTGCACTCCTCAGTCACATTTTGTCCCCTGTACACTCTCCTGTCCTTGGGAATGATCAAACAGAACATGCCGGAGTGGTCATTTATCTTGACGCCCAGGTCTGTGCATAAAATCTGGCCTCTTGGGCTACAGATACATCATCTTTCTCCACCCTCAAGACGCAAAAGTAACCTGTCACCTTAAAATTGGATGGGATGATTGTTGCTCAGGGACAGAAGCTGCCAGTCATAAGGGAATTCAGGAGCAAGCCAGAGTCCCGGCCACCAGTGGATCTACAGGGGGGAGCTGACGAATGGGTGGGGCTGGTTGCATACAGACTTTTCACCAGCAGCAGTATCTGCATTACAAACTCAGGACAACCACAGTGGGCAAGATGAACTCACTTCAGACAACATTTCAGCTGTGTGCCCTCAGCTTTGATTTCTGCTGTGCCTCCACCCCCTGCCCATTCCAACCCTTTGTTCTTTTTTACTTTGGCAGGGCCACCCCTAAGCCCCAAGCAGATTTGGTCCATCTGCATAAACCCTAATTCTCGCCCCTCAATGCCCTTTGTATGGCATGTTGGTATCAGTCTAGTGGCCTAATCTTGCTATTCCTTCCAATGCTCTGCTGGCCAGAGTGACCAGCCAGCCAAGCTGCCTTTCTAGAACTGGGGCCTGGCCACAGGATGCTCAGAAGACCCTTCGGGCATGAGTACCAGAGCCTCTGGGGAATCCAGTCGAGGCCATGTGCAGATGGGGGAGTGTTGAGGGCTGGAGCACACCTGGAAAGGGAGAGATGCCCTGCCTCGGTGGCACAGCTGGCCCAGGCCAGACCTGGGCCCTGAAAGGCACTACAAAGCTCAAGGCAGTCCTTTGCCCGGTTTTCTGGACCCCTCCACTCCACACTTGAGCCCTGGAGTGATCCATAAGGTCACCCAGTGGCTCAGTCCGTTAAGCACATTCCCTCATTTATTTACTTATTTTTAAGTCCTCTCTACACCCAATGGGGGCCTGAAACCCACAACCCCAAGATCAAGAGTCACATGCTCGTCTGACTGAGCCAGCCAGGCGCCCCCCCCATGCACGCCCATAAGTCCCCTTTCTGCTCTGCCTTGCACCTCTCACAATTCTGTGAGCCTGCACCAGGCAATCACTTGGGCACACAGGCTCCGCATTCCGTGTGCACTGAGCTCCCTCTCTGAGCCAGAACTGAGCCTAGCTATGACTGCTAGGGCAGCAGCACTGTTCCTGGAGAATGTGTAAGTTTCTACATAAGTTTCTAGTAAAGACCTTGGAAGCATCCAGACTGTCCTTCAGAATTTCTCCTGAAATCTCCACGTCTCCTCTAATTACACTTTTTCCCTACAAGACCGACATTTGAAATAAAATTTGAAAACTAAATTGTATTTAATTCCCATGTGGTTGAAAATGATTGACTAATACTACAACAGGCGTGTCCTCTCAAATTCTGTCAACCCAGTGAGCATTGCGGAGTTCCTATCATACACAAGAGACTGTAGGAGGGAGAAAAATAAGCAAGAGCTGGTCACTTCTTGAAGGACCTTCCAAACTTGGAAGGAAGATAGACGGGTACATTAGAAACTGGAGTACACGCGTGAAAGAGATGAAACGCTCAAAAAATCCAGCAGTATTCAAAGGAAAGGGAGGGATGGGCCAATAACTTTAGGAGGTAATGGCATCAAGAGAAGAATTTTTAAGACGAAAGATGGAAGCATGCTTCAAAGCTAAAACACAGAGGAGGTAGAGATTGAAGTACGGCAGAAAGAGGAGGAAGGCTGTAGCCCATTGCTTGAGATGCAGATTCATTCATTCCTCCCACAAGTTTATATTCAACTTCCACCACGTTGAAAGGCACGAGGGATACAGTGCCAGGGACATACGTGCCCTCCGGGAGCTTGCAGTCCTGTGGGCAGCTGGCGCAGACCAGTGTGATGCAGGACCCAAAAGGTGCTTGAAAAGGAGGACACAGCAAGGGAGCTATTATACTCAAGGTCAGGGGCAGCGCCCATGAGCAAATGACATTTAAGCTGAAACCTGAAGAATAAGTGAAAGTTGGCATTGGCCGGCGGGGGGCACCTGGGTGGCTCAGTCAGTTAAGCACCTGACTTCGGCTCAGGTCCTGATCCCTGGGTCCTGAGATCGAGTCCCATGTCAGGCTCTGCACTCAGTGCAGAGTCTGCTTGTCCCTCTACCTCTGCTCCTCCCCCTGCTTGCTCTAAAAAAAAAAAAAAGAGAGAGAGAGAGAGAGTCTTAAAAATGTCAGTGGGAGAGGGAGAGGGGAAAAATAAATATTCCAGGCAAAGCTAACAACAGTGAGAGAGACTTTGGAACACTGATCATGACAGATGCCCGTGCTGACAGTGTGGCCAGAATGCCAAATCATAGAAGATCTTGAGTGCCATTGGAAGGATTGGAAGCTTGATGGTGGGGATCGTAAGCAAGGGTGTGATGTGACACCAGCTATCACCTCTCATCTAAATAGCCTTGATAGACTTCTCGATCTTCCACTTACCCAGCTCTGTCCCCCTGTCAAACCATTCTCATTCTGCAGTTAGAGTAACCATCATTCCTAAAGTTACATCTGCTCAGCACTCTCCCTTCTTAAAACCTTTCAACGGGTTCCTATTGCTTTTGCTAAATTGAGATGAAATTCACGTAAAATTAACCATTTAGTGCATTTTGGACATTCACACTGTCATGCAACCACCCCTTATGGTTCCCAAACATTTTCATCTCCCCAGAAGAAAACCTCTTATTAGCAGTCACTCCCTACTCACCCCTCTCCCCAGCCCCCGGATCTGTTTCTGTCTCTATGCAACAGTGTATGACAGATGGCATTATAAGCCAGTGATGAAATTATGGGATATCCAAACACTCAAAATGTTAAGTTTTATGGATACATATATATTTAGGTGTATACAGAAACAAAATTTATGGTAGTAGTTGCTTCTAGGGAAAGCGGGAGGGCATGCCACAGGGACAGGGAACAAAGGAAATTTCATTTTTATCTGGACTTTCTTTTGACAGGGTTTGGGACATGCTGATATTCAATATGGCACTTTGGCATATTGAATATTTGAAGCTGAGGGAAACAGAAATGACATGTACAGGAAGGACTTCCTGACCATCCTCTGAAGCAGGTCATGTGAGAGGTACTCTCTTTATCCTGAAGGAAAGGAACAGCCTTATCTCCATGTGAGGGATGCCGAGAAAAATCTGAAAAGGCCATCCCCACTGTTTCCCCAAGTTTACTGCACTCAGCTCACACTTTCCTTTATGTGATCACATTTTTCCATGACTCTCCACTTGTCATCAAACCTTGCATAAAAACATTCAGGTTTGGGGCACCTGGGTGGCTCAGTCAGTTAAGCATCTGACTCTTGGTTCCAGCTCAGGTCGTGATCTCAGGGTCATGGGATCCAGCCCTGAGTCAGGCTCTGTGTCAGGCTCTGTGCTCAGCAGAAAGTCGGCTTGTCTTTCTCCCTCTGCTCTGCCCCCCTACTTGTGCTCTCCCTCTCTCAAAAAATAATAAAACCATTCAGGTTTAACTGCTTCTTTAGATCTTCATTCACTAAGAACATAGAAGGGTAGAAGGAAAAAGACCTTTTCCTCCCCTGCAGTTTCTGGCAACCACAAAGGGACAGGTGGGATACCTCACTTGCTCCAGAGCAAGTAGATGTAGGTGAAATCATTTACTAAAAGTAGAATGGGATTGAGTGGCAAGTTTGTGGCAGACTTTAGAAAGTTTGGGGGGAAATGCTGTAGTTAATATGACAGCAAGGTCACAGAATGGATAAAAGAACTTCCAGTCTGCAGTAGGAGCATGCATTTGTGGAGGAGTGATGGCACAGTTCTTCGTTTTTCACCAGTGATATTTAGAATCTCTGCAGCCAGACTGGAGAAAAGACAGCCTGGTTTCACAAGGGGTGAGATTGGCCGAAAGGGCAAAGAGAAAATTCACTGAAGTGAGAACTGAAATGATGGGTTGTGATATCCAAGCTATTTGGGAAAGGAAAAGAAGCCAGAGAGCTGCTGATTAGAGCCACAAAGACCTACAGGCTGGAATGAGGATGAAAAGTGTATTTTTGGAAGAACTGGAGGAATGTGAACTATTTCCGGTAAAATGAAGGAGCAAGAGAGGTGACAAAATCAGTAAGAGAGAGGAATTTCAGTTTGACACCCCACGCCCCCGCAAAGGGCTTTTCTTTAATGCTGAGACTGGTAGAACAGGTGTTAGCTGCTCGGTTTTAGCCAGACCTTGGGAGAGAATGATTGGGGGTGGGGGAGAACGCCCTTTAGCAAGTGTAAAAAAAAAAAAGGGCCCGTTGGGTCTGGCTACAATCTAAATGTGCCATTTTCCAGGCAGTCTTTACAAAGGTCTGGGGAACTTACAAGAGAACAAAACAAAAACCCAACGACTAACCATAAGAAAGCTCCAGCTACGGACAGGTGTTCAGTTTCTTGGGGGTCCCAGAAAAACCCTGCACCTGGAAAGGGCAGAGCCATGGGGGGATTTGGACTCTCACAGAGCCACAGCCTTGGAGGCAACCACTGCCCTAGAGGACGTGGATTCCTGGAACTGAGTAGATTCCCCCATCCTGTAGAAAAGAGTCCTCGAATTGGATTCCACGGGTCTGCAAGGCAAGGAGGACCAAGTGCGGAAACCTCATCACGCGCTCTCCCCACCCAGACCCAACACCCCCGAGACCCGCTGCAGGGAGGGAGGAGCCTAGCCCGGTTGCCTGGCAACCGGCTTCCTTGCCTGCTCTCGCGGGAGGCGTCCACAGTGACGCGAGCCGCGCGGTGCATGGCGGGACCACGCGGCGTACCCCTGTTCGGGGTCAGGCCAGATTGGGAGAGTGGGGACGAGCTCTTGCGGCCCAGGCTGGAGTACGACGGGGCCTCCTGGGCCAGAGCCGCCTGGGCTGGCCGCTTGCTGGGGCCACGGCCGGTCCACAGCCTGGAGGTGCGCCCTCAGGTAAGCCCCTTCCACGAGCTCCGGCTGGCTGGGCCTCGCGCGGCCCCGAGGCTCGCTTCGCGGCCGGCCACCAGCGCTTCCCACCCCGTTGAAGTGGTGGACGCACAGCGCTGTGTGCCTGGGTCAGCCGGGCACGTCATAATGCAAAGGCAGTTCGGCGCGTAGTAGGTCCGCAGCGTTTGCTGCTTAGCAATCACTCCAGCAGTTGATTCCTATGCCCCCGTGGGTTCCACGAGGCCACGCCTTCGTTGACACTGGGTCTTTTCTGCCTGCTGCTCCTTCCCCGGTTTCTTTCTTTCTTTTTTTTTTTTTTTTAAGATTTTATTTATTTATTTGACAGAGGTAGAGACAGCCAGCGAGAGAGGGAACACAAGCAGGGGGAATGGGAGAGGAAGAAGCAGGCTCATAGCGGAGGAGCCTGATGTGGGGCTCGATCCCAGAACGCCGGGATCACGCCCTGAGCCGAAGGCAGACGCCTAACCGCTGTGCCACCCAGGCGCCCCCCTTCCCCGGTTTCTGCTCAGCTCAGCGCTATGTCTCTCTTCGGTGCTCTGTTCTTGGTCCTCTTTTAACAGATGGTGGTCAGCTGGCCCGTCTCCCCAATTACCAAGATTGTTTACATGGCTCCTAAATGCTCTCGTCAAACAGGACTCCTCTTGGAAGCTCTGGGGCTGCATTTGATCCCTTTTAGGGCAGCTTTATGTGCCTTTATCTGTCTCTCAGACTCTGCCTAAATCTGAACTCGTGATATTCGCTTCCTCTCCCAATCTCCCACTTCCTGTGTGTTCACCCACTAAATTCACAAGTCACAAAGGCAGGACACTGTCAGATATGACTCTTCACCACCCCTTCAGCCCCATCATCCTGTTAAGTGAAAGGCCCTCTACAGCTGTCCCCGCCATTCCCCTCTTTGCGTTCTTACTGCTCTCCCCCGGGGCTTTCCGGCTTGTTCCATGTCTTCATTTAGTTTTCTTCTCTTCAAACTAGATAATTTCAAAGGACCTATCTTCAAGTTTTCTGATCTTTTGCTTCTCAAATTTGCTACTGAACCCCTCTAGTGAGCTTTTCATTTAATGGACTTTTCAGTCCAGAATTTCTTTCTGGTTCCTTTCCATAATTCTTTCTTTCCATAGATATTCTCATTTTCCTCATCTGTTGTTTTCCTGATTTCTTTTAGTTCTTTGTCCGTGGTTTCCTGAGCTCACTGAGCACATTTATGATGGTTGGCTTCAAGTTTGCATTGAGTAAGTGCGATGTCTGGGCTTCCTTGGGGATGGTTTCTGTCGAATTCTTTTTTTGCTGGTCTATACTATTTCTTTGTGTGTTTTAGAAATGTTTGCTGAGAATTGTACATTCTAAGTGTCTCCAAATGTGATTTTCTTAGTCATCAGGAATTGCTCATTTTTTGCTTGTTGAGGGCTGGGATTGTGTGTTACCTTTCCAACGTATTTTTGCAAAATGTATATGCTTTGTTTTGTATAACCAGACGTTTCTGTTTCATTTTCTCTGCAGTCATTAAGTAACCTGACAGATTTCCTTAAGTGCCTGACTCTGAGTTGGGAAGCAGGGGAAGGGAATTTTATCTCTTCAAATCCGATAGATGCCCCCAGGGGAAGCTGTTGCTGCTGAGGGGGTCAAATCCACCACGAGCGTCTGTGCGGGTCCTCAGGGGTCCATCAGACTGTCCTAAATGCATAACCCCAAATTTATGGAGGACGAGGTTTCCACTGCCTGCCCTGGCGTCAGCCATCTTCTTCAGGAATGCAGGCTGCCGTCCATATAGCTGCAGCATGTCTGTCTGAGGAATGGGGGATGTTGGCTGGTTTTCACGTGCTGCTCACTTGTGAAAAACCAGCAGCCTCTCCCTTTATTTTATAAGGACTCCTCTGGTTGTTAAAAGTTTCTGGTCAGTTTCCAGAGTTCCGAAATAGTTGACTCTCATCACTTTTCCTAGCTCAGTGGTTGCTTTGGTGAAGAGCTTCCTACTCTGCCATTTTGTGTGACATCACTCTGGGTAGTGTTTTGTTTTTTAATTTAACAATCTTTTTTTTTTTTAATTTTTTACTTAGCTAGAGAAAGCGTGAGCACATGGGGTGGGGAGGGGCAAAGGGAGAGGGAGAATCCCACGCAGGCCTCATGCTCAGCACAGAGCCTGACGCTGGGCTTGTGATCCCACGACACTGAGATCATGACCTGAGCCAAAATCAAGAGTCGGACAAACGCGTAACTGACTGAACCACCCAGGCACCTTGACAATCTGTTTTTTCAAATTGGTCTGTTTAGACAATTTACATTTAATAGAAATTTTGATTGGTTAGGATTTAAGTCTGCAATTTTACTTGTTTCCTATTTTTCCCTCTGTTTTTTTGTACCTCTCTTCCCCCTTTTCATGCCCTGTTCCGGGGTACCTGAACATTATTTAGTATGCCACGTTAATATTTCTAGACTTTTAATGTAGTTCTTATTTTAAAGATTTTTAGTGGTTGTGATAGAGGTCATATTATACATACCTAGGATAATTTACTAGTATCAACCTTTTAGCAGTTCACGTGAAATGTAGAAACTTTACCACCTTTATGTCCCTTTTCCTTTCTTTATGGCATTGTCATCTTAAATATTACCTCTTCATACACTGAGAACCACATGAGATGATGTCATAATTTTGCTTTCATCAATCAAACGTAACTTTAAAAATTGAAGAGATTGTATTCAACTAGATATTTACATTAAAAAATGCTTTTTTTCTTCATTCCTGATGTTTCAAGTTGGTTATTTCCTTTTCACTTGAGGAACTTTTCTTTGATCACTTCTTTTTTTTTGTGTTTTAAGATTTTATTTTTAAGTAATCTCTACACCCAACCTGGGGCTCGAACTCACAGCCCCGAGATCAAGAGTTGCATTCTCCACAAACGGAGCCATTCTTTTAGAACAGTTCTGACAGTGGCAGATCATTTCATTTTCCTTCATCTCATAATGTCTTGATTCCACCTTTGTTTCTGGAAGATATTCTCACTGGATATAGAATTATGCATTGTCAGTTCTTTTCTTCCAGCACTTTAAAAATGTTTGCCACTTTCTTCTCTCCTCATTTCTGATGAGAAATTTTTAGTCCTTCAAATTGTTCTTCCCCTGTATTTTCCCACTGCCGCTTTCAAGATTTTTTCTTTGTCTTTAATTTTCAGACATTTGATTATGATGTGTCTGGGTGTTGATTTATTGGGGTTTATCCTTAGGTTTACGTCCTTTGCCAAATTTGAGATACTGCTGGAGCCATTATTTCCTCCAGTATTTTTTGTGCGCTGCACTCTTTTTTCTCTCCTAGGACTCCAGTAAAAGGAGTAAGATCTTTTGTTATTGTCCTGTAGGCACTTGTTCTTTTTTTTCTGTTTTGTTGCTTTTGTTCAGATTGGATAATTTCTACTGATGTATCTTCAGGCTTATTGATTCTTTCCTCTCTTAAATCTTCATTTTTTTATTAAGCATGTCCTGTGAGTTTTCCACTTTAATTTTTCATTCTGAAATTTCCATGTGGATCTATCTTTTTTTTTTTTTGATGAGACTTTCTGTTTTCCAGTATGTTTCAAAAATGTTCATAATTATGTGTTGGAACATTTTTGTGATAGCTGCTCTAAAATCCTTACTCAGAATTCCAGCATCTTGTCGCCTCAATGTTGGTATCTGTTGTTTTTTCTCATTTGAGTTGTTTTTCCTGGTTTTTAGTATGAATAGTAATTTTGTATTTTATCCTGGACATTTTGAATATTATGTTTTGAGGCTCTAGTTCCTATGTAAATCTTCTATTTTAGCAGTCAATGTGTTTATGTTCAGAATGCACCTTCTGGTCCATATTTGTAGGCTCTGGTTTGAAGATTAATTTAGTTTTTGAAACCTCTGCAGACCTATTTTGGCCTGCCTCACTTCTGTGCTCGCCAAAGGCCAGTTTGAACCCTCAGAGTTTTCCACATTGTAGTTCAGTTCTCAAAGCTTTTGCTCTGTTGATGCTGATTGGTTTCACACATGGGCTGCTTGGGGAGGCATACCCAGTACTTCATACCCATATTTAAAGAATCCCTTTTCCTACAGGGCGCCTGAGTGGCTCAGTCACTTAGTCATCCATCTCTTGATCTCAGCTCAGATCTTGATCTCAGAGTCATGGGTTCGGACCCTAAAAAAAAAAAATCCTTTTTTTCTAGCTCCTCACACTGTATTTGAGAGGGGATAATGTGCCACCTTTTTTAGTATTATTCAGTTAGTGCAGGTTGTGGATAGTAGGGCTCCTTCCCAGTCTCTTCAGTGCTTGGTGGGGAGGGGAGAGGTGCCACTTCTGCTCTGTTGGGGCAGAGTGGGGATTGGTCAACCGGGCTTTGTCCCACAGTCTCTGCAGTACCTGATGGGGTACTGTGTATGTGATGGGGAGTATGTGATGGGGAGGGGGATGGTATGGGCTCTTTCCTGGTATTTGCCTGGAGTAGGGTGGCTATAGTCAAAAGTGTACCATCCTGTGGAACTACCCTCCTCCTGGTCATTTGGCTAGAGAGAGTGGGCTTTTCTTGGGGCTTTTCTGTGTGGGGCAGTTGGATTGGGGGGGTCAGTTGTAAACTGCTCTGTCACCCAAGCCAAGATAAATAGAGGGTAAAAGAAACAGACAACCTGGGGAACTCACCACTGGTCTTCTCTCAGGTCTCTAGCCAGTTTGCCTTCTTTTCTTCACCTTTTAAGAGGTCTTTTGGTAGTTGTCGCATGTATTTTGAACAGGAGTTTTGGTTGTAACTACCGAGAGGAATGTGACGGATGTGCTTACTGCATCTTCTATGGAACCGGAAACATCAGGCACTTTTAATTTTTTATTAAGTTTGAGAGTGCTCTACTCATTTTAGTGATGGTACACGCGCTCCCACGTGATGCACAGCCCTGCCCGTGCTGTGTATAGGTTATGGCCCAGGGTCGCAGACTGCAGCAGGCAGTGGAAACCTCCCCCCAGTACGCAGACAGCATGCAGAACTCCACTCCCCAGCCTCCCTGCTTCTGTTCTCTGGCTCATGGCACCTCTCCCATCTCTTTCCTCACTTCATCTGTCCATTGGGGTCCTGTTCTCCAGGTGAGCCGCATTGTCACTCGTACTGGACTTGCAGTGGCCGGGCTGGCAGGAGAACTAGGTGAACGAGTGCATGGCAAACACTTAGAACAGCCACCGGCACCAGCTCGGCAGGCACCACACGGGGGGCGGGGGTTGTTAGAGCCTTCAGTTCGGCACGGGCTCCGCTTCAGGTAAAAGACAACCCGCCCTGTCTGTGATCTCCCAGCAAAGCAGGGGAGTCACATTCTCGTTAGCTTCTGTCTGAAGATGAAATTTGCACTCATGCAATAATCTGCCAACATTTATTGAGTGCTCGCTGCGTTGCACATCCAAACGTGAAAAAATAAGGTATAATCCAGATCTCCAAAGAGCACAGAGACCTGAGTGGGGAGTCATATCTATGTGAATGCACACAATAAATAAATGCAATGAAAGTAGTCTCTACAAGATAGAATGGGGACCGCAGGGTGGGCGTGGCCATATGTTTGGGGCTGAGGAAGCGTTCACACAGGTCGTGACACTCAGGCTGAATCTTAGAAGATAAGTAGGTTTTCCCCAGCTGAGTAAAGGCCTTTCACGCAGAAGCGTAGATCAGCGTGGTAGGGAGTTCAGTGTCCACATAATCTGGGTCATATGTCTGTAGGTGGATCGAAAGTACATGTTTAGAGAAGCACACAAGCCAGACTCTAACCTAAATTGCACGGTTATGATCTGGTTTTATCTCTTGTCATTTGCATACAGAGAATTATAATTCGACCTGATAGGATGTATTGATACCTGCACAGTGATAGAGTATTCATTTTAAAGGTAAACCTCTTGGGTCTGACTGGAAGCAAGACCAGCAGCTGGACACACATTCAATCCCAAGTATAAGATGAGAAAGAACCCCACTGAGTCACTGATCTGAGGACGATGGCAAGGAGTACAGGTAGCAGGTACCTGAGTGATAGCAACGTGCTGGATCTCCCCGCCTCCACCGTGTCGCTGATACAGCTGTGCGGCCTCTATTTCCAGCTGCCTCTGGCATCTGGTAGAGGCAGAGCTATTTTCTCCAGACTTCCATTACTTCGTCTGGATAAGATTTGGCCAGATTGAATTTTATCTTCCATACTGGGGCCTCTGGGGTAGGATGGCAGCTAAACCATGCACCTCTTCCCCCACTCTCACCAGTGTGCTCCTGTCCCCCCCAGCTTCTCTTTTCCTAGGACACCACTGCCTGGAGGCTGCTGCTATTCTTAGGGGTCCAGCACAGAGGGCATGGCCCAGAGCACGCGGAATCTTCCCTGAGTATCTTCCTCCCACAGCACTCTTCCCTTGCCTCTGCTTTCAACACACGGAAACCCAGCATTCCCACATGCCAGCCTCTCTTTGGACTGCAGCCCTTTAAGTACCTCCACCCTCAGCTCTTCCCCAGGCTCCTCTTAGCCCCCGATCCCCTCTGCCTGAGACAAGACTTCCTCACAGAGGCCTTTGCTGACGGCCCTCTGTGGCTATTTGTGCCCCCCATCCTATGCTATCATGACAGCTTGGGGCAGAGTGTATTTTCTGAAGATGGCCGCAGTAATATCTCCCATCCCGCATGCTCTTCTTACAATATAATCTTACTGCTGCTTCCATCACGTGACGGTGGCAGTATGTCTCTTCCCCTAGAACCCGTGCAGATCTTTGAGATGGCCTCGACCAAATACGGTAGGACAAAAGCGACGCTGTGGTACTTCCCATGCTAGATCATCAAAATGCCGTGCACGTCCCCCCTTTTTCTCTGGGAGTGCTTGCTCTTTCAACCAAGCTGCCATATTCTGAGGGAGCTCAAACTAACCAACATGGAGAGACAACAGGCGGAAGAAATGTGCGTCTGTTCCAGCCCACAGTTCAGAGGTTTCAGCTGACGGCCAGCATCAGCCACTAGCTGTGTGAGTGAAGATGCCTCTAGATGATTCCAGACCCCTACCATCAAGCACCCCTAGCCTTTGAGTCTTCCTAGCTGAGTTCGCAGACATAGCAAACCAGAAACAAGCCAGTGCGCTGGAATCACAGAATCCCTGAGGATCAAAAATTGATCATTTGGGGCGCCTGGGTGGTGCAGTCAGTTCAGTGTCCGACTTTTGGTTTCGGCTCAGGTCATGATCTCAGGATAAGGAGATCAATCCCCCACGTCAGGCTCTGCACTCAGCGTGGAGTTTGCTTGAGATTCTCCCGCCGCCCCTCCCACCTGTGCTGTCTGTCAAAGGAAGGAAGGAGAGGAGGAGAGAGAAAGGGAAAGAAAATTGTTTTATACCACTACACATGTTATTGGTTTCTTATGCTATTAGTAACCAAAACAGTCTTTTTCTTTTCTACTTCTGTACTGTTGGTGCATTTCTATGTGTTTACTGTCTGACTTCCCTGTTAAACTGCATGTTCCTTGAGAGCTGGTCCTGTGTCTGCAGTGCTCATTTCTGTGTCTTGTGTGCCACAAGGCAGGCAGTGGGTGCACAATAACTACTGAATTAATTAACAGGAGGTCTGTGTTTCTTCTCTTTTGATGTGGGTAGACATTCATGTTGGTGTCTATATGTACAAGCAGGCACCCACATGTTTCTGAGTGCAGGGTGGCTTCTGGCCTGCAGTTGTGTGCTGACCAGGTTGATCCCTCCGTCCCCAGGAATCTTCTCTCCCTCCCCACCCTGACAGATCTATTGGTGTGAGATGTACTTGATTGGTTCTGCCACATTTTTTACTTGCAAGTGGTGCCTGTAAGAAAAGGTGAAGAAGAAATAGGAAGCTGGGAGTTCCAAAGACAGACTTGACCCATTTTATAATTTTGTCAATGACAATCTTGAGAGAATAAGTACAAAGTAGTCTGGTATTTTGTCCTCCACCGCAGTTCACAGGCGGTAGAGATTGCGGGGTTAACCGCTGTTACTGTGCTGTTGTGGAAAAGCTTCAGGCTGCCCTCTAGTGGGCAGTAGCACAATAAAGCACTGTGCTCTACTCCAAGGCAACCTGGATCTCAGAACAAAGAAACAAGAGTGCAGGGTCCAGTCCTGTCTGGGCCTACAGCATTATCTGGCCGTTAGTAGGAGCTCAACTAATATTTACTGAACAAAGTAAGCGTCGTGCACTGTTCGGAGCACTAGCACATTTCTCAAGAGCTTACCATGTGTAAGACGTTAAGCCAAGCACTGTAAAGGATATAAATCAGGGCCAGGTGGTTAATATTTTAGGTGTAGAGGCCATATGGTCTCTGTCACTACTCAACTCTGCCACAGACAATACATGATCTAATGAGCGTGTCTCTGTTCCATGGAAACTTTATTTATAGAAACAGGCGGTCTGCTTGCAGCCATAGTTTGCTGACCCCAATATAAATAATAAAAACAGGGATCTTTTCTAGTCACCAATAACCTCCCATTGCCAAATCCACTGGATCCTTTAAAAAAATTTTTTTAACCTCAGAAATGTACAGAGGATAATATAATGAATATCTCTTCTGTCACCTACATATACCAAATGTTTATGTTTTGCCGTGTTTCAAATCTTTAAAAATAACAATACAGGGGCGCCTGGGTGGCTCAGTTGGTTAAGCATCTGCCATCTGCCTTCGGCTTAGGTCCTGATCCCAGGGTCCTGGGATCCAGCCCCGCACGGGGCTTTCTGCTCATCAGCACGCAGTCTGCTTCTCCCTCTCCCTCCGCCCCTCTCCCCACTCATGTGCACTCTCTCTCATGCACACACAGGTTCTCTCCCACTCAAATAAAATCTTTAAAAATAAATTAATTAATTAGTTAAAAATAACAATACATTAGAGATAAAATTGAAGTTCCTTTGTGTATGCCACCTGGATGCCATTCCCTTCTTTCTCTTCCTTTCCAGGGGTGAACATAATGTGGAAGTTGTGTGTTTTCTTCCCATGCATGCACTTATTATCTTAATATATATGTAGGTATCCATATTGGGTATATTATTATTTAGTATCCTTTACCTTTGAACGTATCATTATGCCACTTTGCTTTTTCCACTTAACATTGTTTTTGACATTTATCCATATGCTATGTGTACAACATTGAATTATTTTTAATGGTAAGTACTTTTTGCACACAAAGGTCACAAAGATTATCTCCTGTGTTTCCTTCTAGAAGTTTTATAGTTTTACCCTTTATTTAGTTCTCTGATCCATTTTTTTAAAGTAATCTCTGTGCCCAGCGTGGGGCTCTAACTCACAACCCCAAAACCAAGAGTCACATGCTCTACTGACTGAGCCAACCAGGCACCCCTCTCTGGTCCATTTTGAATTATTTTTTTGTGTATGGTATGAGGTAGGGGCTGAGATTAATTTTGTTCCATATGGATATCTAGTGTGGGCATTTTATAATATGTTCACAAATTCTTTGATATTCCTGTCTTCAAATGATAGAACCTAAGCCTTAGGTGTGGGCTGTACTTAATGACTTGATTTTAATGAATAGAATGTGATAGAAATGATGGTGTGTGACCCAAAATTAAGGCATAAAAGGCATTTTGGCTTCCTCCTTGCTCTCTCTCCTTGGATTACTCACCCTGTGGGAAGCCAGACGCCGTATGTTGAGGACAATTAACCAACCTTATGGAGAGGTCCACATGGTGAAGAACTGAGGTCTTTTGCCAATGGCTGGCAAGGAACTGGGGTGTCCTCTGAATACTAAGTGAGTGAGCCATCTTGAAAGCAATCCTGCAGCACCAGTTGAGCCTCCATATGATGGCAGCCCTCACTGATGCCTTGACTGCCACCTCATGAGAGCTCCTGAGCCAGAACCACCCAGGTAAGCCACTCTCAAATTCCTGACTCTCAGAAACTGTGAGTAAATGTTGATTTAAGCCACTCAGTTGTGGAATAATTTGTTCTGCGGTAATAGAGAGCTAGTCCCTCCAGTGTTCCAGCATCTTCCCCATTGAATTACAATGGTGCCAATATAGAACATCAGCTAATTACACATATATTAGTCTTTTTTTCTGGATTCTCTATTCTGTTCCCATAAACTATATGTCTGTTTATGCCAACAGCATACTGTCTTCATTGCTGTAACTTTTACTGTAGTCTTCAAGTCAGGTATTGTAAGCCCTCCAACTTTGTTATTGTTATTTCTTTTGCCAAAATTGATTTGGCTATTCTGGGTTTTTTTGCATATCCATGTATATTTTAAATCAGTTTCTACAAGGAAAAAAACCTACTGGGATTTTCAGTGGTACTGCACTGAATCTGTAGTTTGACATAAGGATAATGGCTATCTTAACAATATTGAATCTTCCAATCCATGAACATATATCTCTCCATTTATTTAGGTTTTCTTTAATTTCTCTCAAAAATGTTTTATAGATTTGTGTCATGTTTTAGTGTAGAAGTTTTGCATGTATTTTTTTTTAAGATTTTATTTATTTATGTGACAGACAGCCAGTGAGAGAGGGAACACAGCAGGGGAGAGGGAGAGGAAGAAGCAGGCTCCCAACCGAGGAGCCTGATGTGGGACTCGATCCCGAAACGCCGGGATCACGCCCTGAGCCGAAGGCAGACGCTTAATGACTGCGCTACCCAGGCGCCCCTGCATGTATTGTTAAATTTTGAATATTTCATGTTTTATGCTATTATAATTGGTATTATATTTTTAAGTATAAAATTTTAATTGTTGCTGTAACTGATTTTTATATACTGATCCTGTTTTGTTTCATGTACTCTCGCTCAGTTCACTCATTAGCCCTAGCAGTTCTTTGGTAGATTGTATCAGATTTTCTCTGAACAAGTCATCTTCAAATAGGAAACACTTTTACTTCTTCTTTTCCAATTTGTATGTTATTTCATTCTTTTTCTTGCCTTGATTGCCCTGGTAATGTTGAATAGAACTAATGAGAGTGGACATCCTTACCTTTCGCAGTCTTTCCTCAGTAAGTGTGTATGTGTGGTGATAATATTGAAGATCTACCCTCCTAACAAATTTCAAGTATGCAATACAGTATTGTTACTTATTGTCATCATAATATATATCTCCAGAACTTATTCATTCATAGCTGAAAGTTTGTACTCTGTACCCTTTGACCAATGTATCTTCATTTCCCTCACCACCCGGAGGCCCTGGCAACCGCCATTCTACTCTCTGTTTCTACGAGTTAGATTCTTTTAGATTCCACATATAAGTGAGGACATAGTATTTGTCTCTGACTTATTTCACTTAGCATAATTCCCTCAAGGTCCATCTATGTTGTCACAAAAAGCAGGATTTCCTTCTTTTTTGGCAGAATATTCCATTCTATGTACATACCAAATTGTCTTCATGCAGTCACCCATAGCTGGAGACTTAGGTTATTTTCATTTCTTACTTATTGTGAATAAGTAAGCTCTCTCGTCAAGATTGTGATTTCATTTCCTTTGGCTGTATACCCAGAAGTGAGATTACTGGATATATGGTAGTTGTATATATTTATTTTTTTGAGGAACTGCCAAACTTTTTTCCACAGCCATATTTGAGGGTTCCAGTTTCTCCACATCCTCACCAACACTTACTTTACTATTTTAAATTATTATTATAGTCATCCTAGTAGGTATGAGATGGTATCTCATAGTGGTTTTGATTTACATTTCTCTATTGACTAATGATACTGATTTCATGTCCTTGTTGGCCATTTGTATGTCTTCTGAGAAATATCTATATGAGTCCTTTGCTTTTTTTTTAATTGCACTATTCCTCTTTTTGTTGTTGAGTTGTAGAGACTTGCTGTATATCCTGAATGTTAAACTCTGATCAGATTTCTGACCTGCAGATATTTTCTCCCATTCTGTGGATTGTCTTTGCACATTCTTGATAATCACCTTTGATGCACAGAAGTTTATTTTGTTGAAGTCCAATTTAGTTTTTCTTCCTTTTTTATTTTTATTTTATTTATTTATTTTTTTTTATAAGAATCAGATTGGCATCTGACTTTTTTTTTTTAAGATTTTATTTATTTATTTGACAGAGATAGAGACAGCGAGCGAGAGAGGGAACACAAGCAGGGGGAGTGGGAGAGGAAGAAGCAGGCTCATAGCGGAGGAGCCTGATGTGGGGCTCGATCCCATAACGCCGGGATCACGCCCTGAGCCGAAGGCAGACGCTTAACCGCTGTGCCACCCAGGCGCCCCTTTCTTCCTTTTTTTAAAAAAGATTATTTTAGAGAGAGTGCATGTGAGAGAGAGAGAGAGGGAGCAGGAGGAGAGGGAGAGAGAATTTCAAGCCGACTTCTCACTGAGTATGGAGCCTGATGTGGGGCTTGATCTCACAAGCCTGAGATTGTGACCTGAGCCAAAACCAAGAGTCGGAGGCTTAACCAACTGAACCACCCAGGCGCCCTTAGTTTTTCTTTTGTTGTTAATGCTTTTGATATGAAATCCAAGGTCATAAGGATTTACTCCTGTGTTTTCTCTTTAAAATTTTATGGTCTTAACTTTCATATTTAGGTTAATTGATTCTTTCTCAGTATCGTTTTGCATATTTGGAACCATTGCAATTCCATATGAATTTGAGGATTGACTTTTCTATGTCTGCAAAAAAAGGCTGTTGAAATTCTTTTTTACTTTTTTTTTTAAGATTTTATTTATTTATTTGATAGAGAGCACAAGTGGGCAGAGTGGCAGGCAGAGAGAGAGGGAGAAGCAGGCTCCGCGCGGAGCAGGAAGCCCGACATGGGACTCAATCCCAGGACCCTGGGATCATGACCTGAGCCGAAGGCAGACGCTTAACTGACTGAGCCACCCAGGCGCCCAACGCTGTTGAAATTCTGATTGGGATTGCCTTGAATTTGTAGATTGCTTTGGGTAGTACTGTCATCTTAACAGTAAGTCTTCTAATCAACAGGGGATGTCTTTCTATTTGTTTAAATCTTCTTTAATTTCTTTCAGCAGTATTTTGTAGTTTTCAGTGTACAAATCTTTGGTTAAATTTATTACTAGGTATCTTAGTATTTTAGATTCTACTGTAAATGGAATTGCTTTCTAAATTTCTTTTTTGGATTATTTATTGCAGATGTATACAAACACAATTTAACACGATTGATTTTGTGAGTTGATCTTATACCCTACAACTTTTGTTGATTTTGTTTACTAGCTCTAGTGGCTTTCTTATAAGTTCTTTGGGATTTTCTGTATAGGATCATGTCATCTACAAATAGAGATGGTGTTACTTCTTCCTTTGGAATTTGAATGTATTTTATTTCTTTTTCTTGTCTAGTATCTCTGGCTAGAACTTCTAGTTCAATGTCGAGTAGCAGTTGCTAAAGTGCTGATCCTTCTCTTGTTCTCGATCTTACAGGTACACTTCAGTCTTTCTTCACTGAATATGCTATTAAACATGGAGTTTTCATAAATACCTTTTATCATGTTGAGGAATTTTCTATTTCTGCTTTTCTGAGAGTTCTTATTGTGACAGGATGTTGGATTTTGTCAAATGTCTTTTCTGCATTAGTTGAGATGCCTGTGTGTTTTTCATTTGTTCGATTAATGTGATGTATTACGTTGATTTTCATATATTGAACCATGCTTACATCCTTAGGATAAATACCACTTGGTCATGGTGTATAATCCGGTCAGATTTGGTTTGCTGGTATTTTGTTCACAATTTTTGCATCTATCTTCATAAAGGATGTTGGTCTATAGTTTTCTTTCTTTTTTTTTTAAAGATTTTATTTATTTATTTGACAGAGAGACAGCCAGCGAGAGAGGGAACACAAGCAGGGGGAGTGGGAGAGGAAGAAGCAGGCTCATAGCAGAAGANGAGCCTGATGTGGGGCTCGATCCCATAACGCCGGGATCACGCCCTGAGCTGAAGGCAGACGCTTAACCGCTGTGCCACCCAGGCGCCCCGGTCTATAGTTTTCTTATGATGTCTTTATTTGGTTTTGGTATCTGCTCTCACAGAATGACTTACAAAGTGTTCCCTTCTCTTCTATTTTTTGGGAGAATTTGAGAATAGTTGGTGGTAATTCTTCTTTAAGTTTTTGGTAGAATTCACCAGTGAAGCTATCTGGTTCTTGTCTTTATTTGTTGAGAGGTTTTTAATTATTGATTCAGTCTTTTTACTTTTTTTTTTTTAAAGATTTTATTTATTTATTCGATAGAGATAGAGACAGCCAGCAAGAGAGGGAACACAAGCAGGGGGAGTGGGAGAGGAAGAAGCAGGCTCATAGCAGAAGAGCCTGATGTGGGGCTCGATCCCATAACGTCGGGATCACGCCCTGAGCCGAGGGCAGATGCTTAACTGCTGTGCCACCCAGGCGCCCCTAGTCTTTTTACTTTTTTAAAAAAATTGTTTATTTAGAGAGCACATACAAGCGGGGGGAGGGGCAGAGAGAAGGAGAGAGAAAATCCCAAGCAGACTCCACCTTGAGTGTGGAGCCATATGCGGGGCTCAATCTCACAACCCTGAGATCATGACCTGAGCTGAAACCAAGACTAAGATGCTTAACCGACTGAGCCACCCAGGCGCTCCAGTCCTTTTACTTGTGATAAGTCTATTGAGATTTCTATTCTAGCAAAATAAGTCAGTCAGAGAAAGACAAATCCATTTGATTTCATTCACATGTGGAATTTGAGAAACAGAACAGATGGACATATGGAAGGGCGGGAGAGGGAAACAAACCGTAAGAAAGTCTTAACAATAGAGAACAAACTGAGGGTTGATCGAGGGAGGTAGTTGGGGGATGGGCTAGATGGATGAAGGGTATTAAGGAGGGCACTTGTGATGAGCACTGGGTGTTGTATATAAGTGATGAATCACTGAATTCTACTCCTGAAACCAATATTGCACTGTATGTTAACTCACTAGAATTTAAATAAAAATTAAGATTTCTAGTCCACCTTCAGTTGGTTTAATTTGCATGTTGCTAGGAATTTGTCCATTTCATTTAGATTGTCTTATTTGTTGGTGTATTCATGGTATTCTCTTATAATCCTTTATTTCTCTAAGGTTGGTAGTAGCATCCCCACTTTCATTTCTGATTTTAGTTATTTAATGCCTTCTCTTTTTTATGTCAGTATATCTATAGGTTGGCCTATTTTGTTGATATTTCCAAAGAACCAACTTTTTGGTTTTATTGGTTCTCTATTGTTTTCTACTCTGTGTATTATTAATCTCCATTCTAATCATTATTATTTCCTTTTTCTGCTAGCTTTGTATATAGTTTGCTCTTTTTTCCTACTTCCCTATGGTATAAAGTTAGGTTATTGTTTTGAGATCTTTCCTCATTTTAAATGTAGGCATTTACAACTATACATTTTTCTGAGCACTGCCCTCACAGCATCCCATAAATTTAATTATGTTATCTTTTCATTTGAATTTGTCTGTTTTTTAATTTCCCTTGTGATTTCTTCCTTGACCCACTTTATTTAAGAGTTGTTTAATTTCCACATACTTGAGAATTTTTTCAGTTTTCCTTCTGTTACTGATTTCTGTTTTTATTCCTTTGTGGTCCGAGAAGATGCATGGTATGATTTCAGTCTTCTAAAATTTATCAAGACTTAGTTTGTGGTCTGACTTATGCTGTGTCCTGGAAAATATTCCATGTGTACTTAAGAAGGATATATATTCTGTTGTTGGGTACAGTGGTCTATGTATGTCTTTTAGGTATAGATGGTTTATAGAGCTGTTTAGGTGATCTGTTTCCCTGTTGAGCGTCTGTATAGATAGTCAATCCATTTAAAGTAGTATATTGAAGTCTGTTAGCACAGAACTGTTTTTCCCTTCAATTCCTTCAGTTTTTGCTTCATATAATTTGGGGCACTGTTTTTTTAAATTACATGTATGTTTATAATTGTTACGTCTTCTTGATAAAATTGGCTCTTTTATCAATAGATAATGTCTCTGTCTCATAATGGTTTTTTGCTTTGTTTTGTTTTTTTTAAAGATTTTATGTATTTGAGAGAGAGCAGGAGAGCACTAGCAGAGGGGTGGGGGGTGGAAAGGGAGAGGAGGGGTTCTCTGCCCTTCCCCTCCTGCTCCCCACCTTTCCCCCAAAATTAAAAAAAATACAGTGAGTCTTTTGTAGACAGCACCTAGTTGGATCACGTTTTTATCCCTTCTGTCAATCTTTGCCTTTTGACTGAAATTTTTAATTTATATTTAAAGCAGTTATTTATAAGGAAGGACTTTTCCTTTTTCCTATTAGTTTTCTGTGTGTTATACTTTTTTTGTCCTTCGTTTTTTTCCATCACTGCCTTCTTTTTTATTTTTTTGTAGTGAACCACTTTGATTGCCTCTCACTTCTTTTTGCAGTTATTTAAAAAACATTTCCTTTGTGGTTACCATGGAATTACATTCAACATCCTGAATGTGTAACAATCTAGTTTGAATTGATAACTTTAATAGCACATGAAAACTGCTCCTATGCAACTCCACCCCCCATTATTGTTGTTGTCAAAATACATCTCTATATATGGTGTGCCCAGCAGCACAGATTTATAATTATTTTTAATCCATTTGTCTTTCAAATCATGTAAGAAATAAAACATGGAGCTATAAACCAAAATACAATAATTCTGGCTTTTCTATATGCCCATATAGTTACCTTTACCAGAGATCTTTGTTTCTTCATATGGCTTTAAGTTCCTAACTCATATCCTTTCATTTCCATTGAAAGGACTTACTTAAGCATTTTATGCAGGGGTATCTAGTGTTATTGAACTTCCACAGTTTTTGGAACTGTGAATAAGTTAATTTCTTTTTCATTTTTGAAGGAAAATTTTCCTGGATGTAGAGTTCTTGGTTGACAAGTTTTTCCTTTTGCCACTTTTTTTTTTTGAGAGATAAACACAAAACACTGTAAGTTTAAGGTATACAGTGTGTTGATTTGATGCATTTGTGTATTGCAGTAAGATTACCACCATAGCTTTAACTAAGACTTCTATCATGTCACATAACTAACATTGTTTTTGTGGTAAGAACAGTTAAGTTCTAGTCTCTTAGCATCTTCGAAGTTTATAATACAGTATTGTTGACTATAACCACTATGTTGTGCATTAGATCTCCAGGAGTCATTTTTCTATTAGTTGCAAGTTTGTACACTTAAACAACATCTCCTTCATTCCTCCGCGCACCCCCCCGCCCCGGCCCCTAGTAATCACCATTCTACCCTTTGTTTCTAAGAGGTTGGATTTTTTGGATTCCACATAGAATATCATGCAGTATTTGTCTTTCTCTGACGTATCTCATTTAGCATAATGCCCTCAGGGTTCATCCATGTAGTCTTTTTTTTTTTTTAAGATTTTATTTATTTATTCGTCAGAGATAGAGACAGCGAGAGAGGGAACACAAGCAGGGGGAGTGGGAGAGGAAGAAGCAGGCTCACAGCGGAGGAGCCTGACGTGGGACTCGATCCCCCAATGCCAGGATCACGCCCTGAGCCGAAGGCAGACGCTCAACCGCTGTGCCACCCAGGTGCCCCCATCCATGTAGTCTTAAATGGCATGGGCACTTAGGTGGTTTTCACATCTTGGCTGTTGTAAATAATGCTGTAGTAAACATGGGAGTGCAGATATCTTTCACCACTTTCAATGTAGTGTCTCACTGCCTTCTGGTCTCCATGGTTTCAGATCATAAATCAGGCGCTAGTCTTACTGAGGATCCCTTGTACTTGACAAGTTGCTTCTGTCTTGCTGCTTTCAGGACTCTCTCTTCATATAGCTTGATTATAACGTGTCTTGGTGTGCATCTCTTGAGCTTGAGTTTCTTAGCTTCTTGGATGTGCTGATTCATATCTTTCACTAAATTTGGAACGTTCTGACCACTATTGTTTCAAATGTTGTTTCTCTTTCTTTCCTCTGAGACTCCCATAATGCGTGTGTTGGTCTTCTTGTTGTACTGCAGGTCTCTTAGTCTCTGTTCATTTTTTCTCAATCTTTTTTCTTTCTGCTCCTCAGACTGGATAATTTCAGTCAAGTTCGGTGATTCTCCTGCCTGCTCAAATCTGCTCTTGAAAGCGTTTAATGAATGTTTTATTTCAGTTAATGTACTTTTTAGCTCCAGAATTTCTCTTTGGTTCCTTTTTGTAATTCATCTCTTTATCAGTACCCTCATTTTGCTCAGACATCATTTCCCTGATGTCCCTTAGTTCTTGAGCATCTTTAACACTGTTCTTTTGAAGTCTTTGTCTGGTAAGGCTCAGGTCTGGGTGCCCTCAGGGGCGATTTCTGCCTATTTATTTTTGTTATTTTCAGTGGACCGTACTGTCCTGTTTCTTTGCATGGCTTGTGATTGTCATTGACAATGTCATTGGACATTTGTATATTATAATGTAGTAACTCTGGAAATCTGATCTCCCCTGCCTTGCTGTTTGCTGGGGTTTTTAAAAAATAAAATCATTGAAGGCTGTAATAGTCCACTTGTTTTGTGACTTTTCCAAACTATTTTTGCAGGCTAGAGCATTGTCATGTGTGGTCACTGAAGTCGCAGTCATGTTGGCTTGTGTTCAGCTAATGGTTTGATAGAGATGTCCTTGAATACCAGGAGCTAAATATAGAAGGGGAAAAAACCCACTTCTAGTCTTTGTAGATTGCCTCCATGCTGCAGCTTTTTTTTTTTTTTTTTTAACACTTACCAAGGCCTCTACTGATCCTAAGGATCAGACCAAGGTGAAAACTTAGGATCTTGTCAGATACATTCTGAGCACATGCCTTGCCCTGGGCATGCGTGTGGCTTTCTAAAATCTCTCTCATACATGGGTGATTACAAATGCCCTGATTTCCCAAAGAAACTCCCCAGCTTTCCCTCCCATACTTTAGGCAGTCTGTAACCCCCGGCTAGGGGGTTGCCATAACAAAATACCACAGACTAGGTATCTTAAACAATAGAAATTATTTTTTTCACAGTTCTTAGATGCTGAAAGTCCAAGGTCAATGTGTTGTTAGTGCTGGCTTCTCCTGAGTCCTCTCTTCTTGATTGCAGATGTCCATCTTCTTTTGGGTTCTCACATGGCCTTTCATTGTACACAAACGTCTCTGGGGNTTTTTTTTTTTTTTTTTTTTTTTTTTTTTTTGAGATTTATTTATTTATTTATTTAGGGAGGGGAGAGGGAAGGGCAGAGCAAGAGAATCTTCAAGCAGTTTCCCCACTGAGCTGGGAGCCTGACACGGGACTCAATCCCAGGACCCTGAGATGATGCCCTGAGCCAAAACCAAGAGCCCGATGCTTAACCAACTGAGCCACCTCTACCTCTTCTTGTAAGGACACTAGTCCTATTGGATTAGGGCTCCGCACATATGACCTCATTGAAGTTTAATTACCTTTTTAAAGAACTTAACTCTGGGGCACCTGGGTGGCTCAGTCGGTTAAGCATCTACCTTCAGCTCAGGTCATGATCCCGGGGTCCTGGGATGGAGCCCCACATTGAGCTCCCTGCTCAGCAGGGAGCCTGCTTCTCCCTCTCCCGCTCCCCTGCTTGTGCTCTCTCTCTGTCAGGTAAATAAATAAAATCTTTTTAAAAAAAATAAAGAACCTATCTCCAAATACAGTTACATTGAGGATTGGGGTTCAGCATACATATTTTGAGGGGACAAAATTCAGTCTATAACATTGTGTCTCAACTGTAACCTTTTGCCCGATGCATTTGTGGTGGTTCGTTTTCCCTGCAGTGTTTTCAAGCAATGCCCATTGCTTTTCTAGCCTGAGTGAGTTCCAAGTTTGGCAAAATAGAAATAAGTTCCTGCATCATTCCCTCAGGTAGCCCCCACATAGAGCAGATACACATAGTAATTTGCAAATAAGGTCTAGTGTGTTCCCTGTGGAACCAGTGACCACGTTCCTACACTGGGAAGGTAGGTTTCTGTCTTCAAGATTGCTGCCAAGATGGAGAGTAGGTGGGAGAAGGACAAGTAAAAAAAACAAAACCACAAAGATTTTCTCCTCTTTAAAATTGCTGTTTTCTTGATTCGGCATTTGTTTGGTTGATGTAAACCTCTCATTGTTTTCCAGAGTTCTGATAAAGTTGCTTCTAGCAGTTACTGCTTATTTTTTTGTTTCTCTTGGAAGATGGGAGCTTGAAGCTGCTTACTCTGCCATTTTGCTTAGGTCACTCAGTTATCTCTTAAAGAGATTTAAATAATGAGGAGGAAAAGTCATAAATATCTACCTATACAGTTACCATTTCCAGTGCTCAGAATTCATTCCTTTGTGTAGAGCTAGGTTTCCATCTGGGATCATTTTCCTTCTGCCTGAAGGGCATCTTTTAACAATTCTTATACTGTTAGTTTGGTAGTGTTGAATTCTTTTAGCTTTTGTATGTCTGAAGACCTCTTTATCTCACCTTTTTAATAGATATTTTCAGCAGGTATATCATTCTAGATTTAGAGTTTTTTCTATCAGTATTTTAAAGTTGCTACTCTGCTGTCTTCTCCTTTGCATTATTTCCAAGAAAAAATTTGGTATTATCCTTATCTTTGTTCCTCTGTAAGTAACACATCTTTTTTCTCTAGCTGTCTTTAGGGTCTTATCTGTATCACTGGTTTTGAACAATTTTGTTATGATGTGACTTGTTATAGTTCTCTTTGTTTCTTGTATTTGAGATTGAGCTTCAGATAGGAGGATGTGTAATTTTCATTATGTTTGGGAAGTTTGAGGCCACTATTTCTTCTTATATTTTTCCATATCTCTAGTTATCTTTTTGAACGTATGGAATAGTTAAAATAATTTTTATAGTCCTCTGGTCATTTTAACGTGTCAGTTCTGGGTCAGTTTCGATTGAGTACACTCCTCTCGATGAGCTGTTTCCCTGCTTGTCTACATGCCTGGTAATCTTTGTTTGGATGCCAGACACTGAATTTTACCTTGAGTGCTGGTCATCTTTTTTAGTCCTGTGTATTTTCTTGAACTTTGTTTTGGGATGCAGGTAAGATTGTTGGAAACAGTTTGATCCTTTCAGGTTTTGCTTTTATGATCTATAAGGTAGGTCCAGAGCAGTGCTCAGTATAAGGCTGATTATTTCCCATTACTGAGGCAGCAGCTTCCTGAGTACATCTAATGTCCTACTATGAGTTTTTATAGGCTGGTTGATGAGAATAGACATGGTTCTTGACCCTTTGTTAGTGCCAGATTGTGTTTCTTTTAATACTTTTGGATGGTTTTTTCTTTGGCATTGAGCAGTTTCCCCATAAACATACACTCAGGAGGACTGTGCTAAATACTCGAGAGAAACCTCTGTAGATCTCTGGGAACTCTTCACAGTTCTCTCCTCTCTGCTATTCCACCCTTTAAACTCCAGCTGTTTTGATCTCCCCAAACTCTTAGCCCTATATTTCAAGTAAGGAAATCCATTGGGCTCTTCCTCAGCTCCCTTCCTTTCTTTAACACTGCCTAGAAACTCAAGACAGTAAGCTCTGATGATCATAGAGCTCACGTGGTTTCTCAATTCAGTGATCATCGCCCTTTATTGTCTAATTTGTAGTCTTGGAAACCACTGTGTCATATATTGTCTGGTTTTTTGTTGTTCTAGGTCATAGGGCAAATCTGTTGTTCCATTATCTTACGTCAGAAGCAAAAGCCCCTATTCTAGATTTTGATACATTATATTTTCATTTTAATTCATTTCAAAATATTTCCTAAGGTCCCTTGAGACTTGCTATTTGACTCATGGATTAATTAGATTGTGTTGTTTAATTATCAAGTGTTTGGAAATTCTCCTTTTGCTTCTGTTATTGATCTTCTAGTTTAATTCCATTATGCTCAGAGAATGCACCTTGTTTATAATCAATTCTTTTACCTTTAAGATTTCTCTCTCTCATGATCCAGGATATAGTCACTGTCGAATACCTTTACACGTCACTTTCCTAATTCTATTTCACCATACCCCTTTCTCATGTCAGACCTGGCACTTCTAATGTCCCACTTCCTGCTTCCCATATCACAAATGTAATAACCTTACAAGAGTGTAATTACACTTGCCCTCCCCACAACCCAGTTTTTGGTGGTGGTTATTACATCTTTTCCTTCTCTATTTGTTATACCCACCTATACAATGTCTCTTTATTTTTACTTGAAACAATCAGTTCTTAAAGTAAATCATGAAAAAACAGCCTTTTTACATTCACCCACTTGTTTACCATGATGGTCTCCATTCCTCCGTATAGTCCCACATTTCCATCTGGTTGTAGCTCCCCTTCTTCTAAAGCGCAGCCTTTAACATTCCTTGTAGTGCAGTTCTGCCAGTGATGAATTCTCTTAGATTTTTCAGGAAGTGTCTTTATTTCACTCTCATTTTTGAAGGATTTTCTGCTGAACACAGAATTCTGGGATGACAAGATTCCGAGTGTGCCACTCCCCCGCCCCCGCCCCTTCATTTAAAAAAACCTCTTTCACTGTCCTCTGGCCTACCTTGTTTCTGCTTAGAAGCTGCAGTTATTGTTTGAGTTGCTTTGTAGTTTGTTCAGCTTCATGGATCTTTAAACTAATTTTTCACCACATCCTGGCAATTCAGACGTTATTTTTCAAATACATATTTCTGCCCCAGTCTCACTTTTCCTTGTGAGAGTGCAGTTGCACGTACGGAAGCCTATTGCTTCATAGATCCTGGAGGTTCTGTTCATTATGAGATCAGTTCTGCTGATCTGTCTTTGAGTCCACTGACTTTATTTTCCTGTCTCCAATCTGCTGGTAAGCTTATCTAGTAAAAATTTTCAATTATTTTTTAGTTTTAGCATTTCTGTTAGTTTCCTTCCTTACAGTTTCCATTTCTGGACAAATTCCTTATCTATTTACTTATTAAGACCATGCTTTCCTTTAATTCTTTGGATATATTTATAATAGTCCATTAAGATCTTGGTTGGCTAAGTCTAACATTTAGACCATCTTGGGTTTATTTCTATATACTGCTTTTTTTCTTGACTATGGATCACATTTTTGTTTGTCAGTCTAAAGGGATTTTTATTGAATATTGTACATTGTGAACAATACTCTGGAGTCTCTTATTTCTCCATGAGGTATATGGATTCTTGTTCTAGTAGGCAGTGTCATTACTGGCTAATGACCTTACACTTGTTTATTCTTGGTTTTGTTTTGTCTTTACACATCAGTGAAGAGCTTAGAGTGTTTCCCAAGCCCCACTAACTTGGTGAGACTCAATCTCCAAACTTGTTTCCTGTGGATCTTGTCATGGTTTGATTTTAGAATTTATTAAGGCAGACCTAGAATAGATCTTACTCTAAACTATGGTCCTTACCTGAAGTTGTAACCTCTCTGCTGTTTCAACTGGATTCCAAGGATGTTAAGGATGCACTTATGAGATCTCTCCATTTTGGTAGGGCCAGAACTCCCCTGGCAATGCTCTTACCCCAGGACTGCTCTAACTTTAATATCTCTGTTCAAATTGTAACCCATTTAGTACTTTGCTTTCTAGTAAGCCTCAGGGAGTCTCTATGTGCATATACTGCCTGGCTGTATTATTCAGAGTTCTCCAGAGAAACAGAGCCAATAGGGGATGGATACACACACACACACGTATTATCAGGAATTGGTTCATGCAGTATGGAGACTGAGAAGTCCCAAGATCTGTAGTCAACAAGCTGGGACCCAGGAGAGCCAATGGTATAGTTTCAATCCAAGGCCAAAGGTCTAAGAAGCGAAAGAGCTGATAGAGTGAGTTCCAAGTTCAAGTCTGAAAGCAGGAGAGAGAAGACAGATGTCCCAGCTAAAAGCCAGGCAGAGAGAATTCTTACCCAGGCCTTTTGTTCTGTTCAGGCCTTCAACAGATTGGTTAAGGCCTACCCACTGTGGAAGGGCAATCTCCTTTACTTGGTTTACCACTTGAAATGTTCATCTCCTCCAGAAATACTATCATAGACAAACCCCAAAATCATCTTTAACCAAGTACCTGGGCACCCTGAGGCCCGGTCAAGTTGAGACACAAAATTAACCATCATGCCAGCTTTCAGCCACAGATTTTTAGGGGACTCACACATAGACTTCTGGAACTGTCTGCATGACACCCTCCTTTCTGTTGCTCTGCCCAGTGGTTTCCAGCGGTTTCAGCTATCTTCAATCTGATTTTTGCCTCCTCAGCCGAGTGAGATCTCCCTCCTCTGCTCAGACTCTAGCTGTCTGCACCCACTTGGGAAATTGTCCCTACTTAGAGGAACTAGGTGATTTTAGGGGCTTACTTCATGAGTTTCCTCTCAGGGATCAGTCTTGCACTTCCTGTTGTTCTTTGTCTGCAAGTAGTTGCTTCATAAATTCTGTCCATTTTTATAGTTGTTCATGGTGGGAGGACTAGCCTGGAATCACTTAATTATGGCTGGAAAGGTGGTTAGTTTTCAGCTCCTTTTAGAGTATTTTATTATATGAATTATGCCACTATTTCTCCATTGGGCTGGTAGACATTAGACATTTAGGTGTGTTCAAATTGTTGGTAATACAAATGATGCTGCAATGACTGTCTTTGTACCCAGAAATAGAATTGCAACGTTATAAGGTACCTGTTTCTTCAGTCTTATTGGATATTGCCAAATTGCTTTCCAAATTATAGTTTTACATATCCACAAACAATGTGTCTGTTCCATTTGTTTCACATCCTTGTCAAAATTTGATCTTGTTGAACTATTAAATTTTTCTCCTTGTGCAAAGGAATGCAAAATGGTTTCTTGTTACTTCAGTAAAGCTTTCCTAAATTACTAGTGAGGTATATACAGATATACATGTACTTATGTATTTATTTCTTATTGGCCATTTGGGTTTCCTATTCAATAAATTACATTTTTATATCACTTGTCCTTTTTTACAGTTGAGTCTTTTTGTACTGATTCTTACGAGTTCCTTATAAATTCATTACATGGTTTTTAAATATGAGTTATAGGAGGATTTTTTGTTTGTATGAGTTAGTTGTTTTTTCTCAGTCTTAGCTTGTCTTTTAGCAAATGTTGTCCTTTCCGATACAGAAGTGTTAAATTTTAATGTAGTCATATTTGTATTTTACTCAGTGATTTGCAGGTTTGTGTGTCCCTTTCTTCGACCTCTAAACACTGCGGTGCCCTGGAGTTCAAGTCTCAGACCTGTCTACATTAATTCCCAAGTAATCTTACTCTCACGGCATGGGTACACTGATGGCTTTTATGTCTGGTTCCTCCTCTGAATACCAGTAATATATGATAATTTAAAGGACCCTTGCTGAGCTAGATACTTTCTTCTTCCTTATCCAGATTGCTTGCATGGAAAAATATGCACTCACTGCCTCCACTTCCTGGTCTTCCATCCATAGTTTAACTCACTGCATCTGGGCTCTTGTCCCACTCTTCCACTGCTACTGCTGAGATTTGTTCCTAAGCTGAAATCAAACAGACAGAAGCAGAATTACCCTCACAATGGGTTGGGGAGAACTGCCTGCCTTTCTCATCTCTTCAGGTTGCCCCAGAGGCCTCTTTACTGAGCCCAGCCTATCTTTCTAACCTCTCTATTCCC
This sequence comes from Ailuropoda melanoleuca, assembly GCF_002007445.2. Classification (NCBI taxonomy): domain Eukaryota; kingdom Metazoa; phylum Chordata; class Mammalia; order Carnivora; family Ursidae; genus Ailuropoda; species Ailuropoda melanoleuca. The sequence goes on from NC_048227.1 coordinate 8,898,142, forward strand.
TCAAACTTCCTATCTCCAGCCATATTCCTTTCCATCTCTGTGCTTCTGCACAGTGCTCCTGCATCTGCCTTGAACCTGCTTTAACCAGTTCTTGTCTTTAACCAGTTCTTGTTAACTCAAGAAACACCTCCCAGCCTATCTTCCCCCTTATCATTCCCTCTCTTTTTTGTGCCTCTGTTAATCATGGTGGCCACAGTGAATCGTAGCTTTCTACTTAAACATCTTTCTTCTCCACTAAACAGAAGGCTTCTAGAGATCGAAGACCCTGCCCTTTCCCCTTTCATGTTTATCAGTAGTGGAGTGAATGAATGGCTGAGGAGGCTGAGCTCGATCAAAATCTGAATTCGTAGACCACCAAGTTTTTTTTCCCCACGGTTTTATTAAGATATAATTAATATACCGTACAATTCACAGGGTTGTGCAACCACTACCGTAATCTAGTTTTAAAACATTTTTGTCCCCCCCCAAAAGAAAACCCTACCCTTTAGCTGTCATTCTCCATTTTCCGACCCCCAACACACTCCCCAGCCCTCACCAACCACTAATCCACTTTCCCAGACCACCAAATTTAACTGATCACAAATCCTCAAAATCTACCCGATTCTGGACCATGATGTGAAATTTGGTAGGTAACTGTCCCACTTAACGAATTTGTACGGCAGGAGATCAAACTTAGCTTGCCTCTTCAGGTTTGATCCGCAAATATGTTAGACTGCTTGATTGGTAATTTATTAGAATAAGATCCACATTTAACAAGGGTGGTTGGTCTGGGGTGGTCTGGCGTTTCACTGTTGCTGTGCATGTAAACCCCCTTTGGCAGAAACAGGGCAACTGAAAAACTCACCACCTCTGGTACCAAGTGCCCGGTTACCACCTCTTCCGGGGAGTTCAGCCCTCCAGAAAACAACGTGGATCAAGCATTACGTGAATGGTCGCTTTCCGGAGCATTTATTTTTAACGCGACTCTTCTACCGTGTCACCTCGGGGTGGGTGCCGCGCGGGGGACGCGCGGAAGCCTCGAGAAGACCACCGCGGTGTTTCTGGGAGGCAGCGTTTGCAGAGTGGGGTCGGGTCTAGCGCGTTGCCAGGCAGCAGCGGCGTTGCCCGCGGCAGTCGCGCGTACGAGTCGCCTGCGCAGTGACGCAGCCGGCGCGCGGTGACGCGACGCGCGGCGCGGTGCACGCTGGGATATTTAAGTCTTCTCCGCGGCGCGGAGCCGCGATGTCTCCGGCGGTTGCGGCGGCTGGCGGAGGCGAGCGGCGGCGGCCCATAGCGAGCGTCAGGGACGGGGGGCCGAGGCGGGGGCTGCGGCGGCCCGGCCGGGGCGGCGCTCCTCGGCCTGTCGCTGTTCGGCCTCGTGCTGTACCTGGTGCCGGCGGCGGCGGCGCTGGCCTGGCTGGCCGTGGGGGTCACCGCGGCCTGGTGGGGGCTGAGCCGCGAGCCCCGCGGTTCGCGCGCCTTCTCGCTCGTTCGGAACGCGCGGCGTCAGCGAACCCTGCACGCCTCGCCTCCAACCAAGTCGGCGGTGAACGGAAATCTCCTAGAGCCGCGGACCCTGCTCGAAGGACCCGACCCCGCAGAACTGCTCCTCATGGGCAGTTACCTGGGCAAGCCCGGCCCCCCGCAGCCTGCCCCCGCCCCAGAGGCCACGGACCTGCCGGAGAGGCCGGGCCGCCGCCGCACTCCCGTCCGCGCCGCGCCGCCTGCGCTCTCGGCCCATCGTGTGCACCACATTCACCCCTCTCCCCCTAGTCCTCTTCTCCGACCCTCTAGGAGGCCTTCCCACCGGTAAGATCCGCACATCTCCCCCACACCCTCCTCTCTGTCGACCGGCTTTGAATGGAGAGCTTGACTTTTAAATCCGATTTTCTTTTTCATTGAGTCAGAAGTGGATTCTGTGTCGCTTTGTTCTCTTGAAACACCTTGGTGGGTGTCAACCGTCCCCTGCTCTCCTTGAGCCTTTGGAATGAGATGTGATGCCAGAGCTATTCCTTTCTTTACAGTCTTTAAAACTGAATTTTAATACAGCATTTAAAAATATTTGATAAGCTTATATCCCTACTTGTGAAAATATCTTGATGTTTCTAGAGTAGTTTTATAGTATGTTTTGTTATATTTTTCTTTCGGACCAATAAGAGCAATTAGGTGGGTTGGCTTAGCTCAAAGAGGTGTTCCCAGGAGACCCCTCTTTTGATAAAACTTGATTGATAAAGATCAAATTAAAGAGCCATTTCCATTTAGTCCCAATAACTGAGCATTACAAGAGAATACAAAAGTTTGCTGAAAATGGTAGATTATCAATAAGTATATTTAGTCGAAAGATGAACTGAGGTGTCAAAAATGGTTGACTTTGGATGTTTATTGCTTATGACTCAGCATAAAAGATTGAAAAGATTTAAGAATTCTTGAAAAGTTCTTCCTTGCATGTCGTAACATGCATTTTTCTTCCATTGCAGTTTTACTTGTGTGGTCAGGGTTTTCAATTTCCCTCTCAAAACTGTTGAAGTCCATTGTAGGGACAGCTGCTAAGCAGCTGCCACTTTCCATCCTTAGACGGAATGGGGGAACGTTGCCATAAAAATGCTTTGTTTTTTGTGTCTCAGAAATCAGTTCAAGTGGCTCCTGGGTGGCTCAGTCAGTTGAGCGTGCACTCTTGGTTTCGGCTCAGGTTGTGATCTCAGGGTTGTGAAAGGAAGGCCCGCATGAGGCTCTGCGCAGTCAGGCATAGTCTGCTTGAGATTTTCTCTCCCTCTTCTGCCCCTACGCCACGTGTGCTTGCTATCTCTGTAAATAAATTAATTAATTTAAAAAACCTTTTTTTTTAAAGCAGTTTAAGCTCTCTGGAAGATAATTGAACCCACATGATTCTTTAGTATAATTTACGATTCTGCCATTCCTCCAGGCTTCTTTGGTTCTATAACATGTCTCCCGTACTCCTTAGGGATTGTGGGACTTTATCAAACCGGTTTATGATAACACCTCGAAGACGATATCCTATCCAGCAGGCCCAATATTCCCTTCTGGGCGTACTTCCTACAGTGTGCTGGAATGGTTATCACAAGAAGACTGTGCTGTCTGCTCGTAATTCCAAAATGGTGTGCAGCCCAGTGACAGTGAGGATTGCTCCTCCAGACAGTAAATGGACTCGTTCGCCAATGTGAGTATTACTGCTGGCAGAATCAACTCCTGTTTATTTCCATGTATTCTTCCACAGCTGTTCCTCTGACAAAACGACTATAAAGCAAAAAAGGGAAGAAGGTGCTTATTTGAATGAGAAATCCCTAACTCTAGTCCTTGAACAGTGTTTTGTTGTGTTTTGTTTTGGCTTTAGACTGTAGCTTTAATTTTAAGGGAAGTTTCTTACAGTGTATACTTTTGCTTATTAGTTAGCTTCTGATATCCAGTGTCTGAAATCTGTGCTATATGGCATGGCCATTAAAATATCTTAATGCCAGAGTCTTGTTTTTCATTACAGACCAGAGCAGACAATCAACTCAACACTGTCCTCACCGTCAAGTAATGCCCCAGACCCGTGTGCAAAGGAGACCGTACTGAGCGCTCTCAAAGAGAAGAAGAAAAGGACAGTGGAGGAGGAAGACCAAATATTTTCTGATAGCCAGGAAAATAAAAGAAGGTAATAGGCCCCCGCAGGGTACTAAACAGGCCTCCCACACACACTCCTGCGATTCCCTACCAAAAAGAATCAGAGGCCAGCCCCCCAGTTTGTGAGCCTCAGTAGGTGCCCGTCTTTGGATTCCATGGAAGAGTTTGGTAACAAGGGCTTTAATTCTGTTAGTTTCTTGAGGTGCAGGTTAAATTTTACAACTAATCTTTTCCATAAATAATAAAGACAGCTATTAGCCATGTTAGCCTCATACTTTTGATACAGAGGTGCTTAATTTTATTTTTTTAGAGAGAATGCTAATTCCCTTCACCAACTTGTGTTGTTCAATTATTTGGGTAACCACCATTCGAATGTCGTATTTGTGCTGAAGGAAATGCTTGGTGAGGAAAAGTGAAGACTGGAATATGGTAGATTTATCAGTAATGAGAGTAGAACCAATTTCATTATTTGGTTTCTGATATATTAATGAAAATGGAGTAAGCAGTCTGTCTCCCAAATGCAGAAGGAGCAGAGGTTGAAGTCACTAGGTATGATGCATAACTGCTTATGGCTTACCAAGAATCAGTTAAGGATTTCGCTCTTTTAATTTGACAGATTGAGCACCTAGTGTGTGCCTGGGCCTATTCCAGGTACTGTGGATAGAGCAATGAGTAAGTTAGAGTCCCCCTGGGACTTGGATAATAAAATAAGGAATTATAGATTGTAAGTGTATAGAAGTAAAAAAGAAAGAAAAGGAACGCAACAGTGTGATATAACAGACTTGACGAGAATGGGGGTTTCTTTGTATACGCTGGTCAGGGAAGCACTCTGAGGAGACAGTGGACCCCACACTTGTTAAATATAACCATTACCTAGACCAGATTGTTCATATCCTACAAAGTTGGCCATCTTTGGTACTACCAATGCCAAGTTAGGTAGGGAGATACAAATAAATGGAAGTGTTTTTATGTGACATAGGAACATCTAATGATGAGTATAGATGATTTATAAGTGAGCAGTTTGAACTGATGTCATCTGGCTAAGCAGGGGTGGGAAGAGTGCGGGATGTGGAGGTGGGTGAGGGAATTATTCTTATGGTCCAAATAAGTCTCATATTTTCCAGGGTTATAATTTTTCTTGACCCCAGTGAGCCTATACCTGAGGATTCTGTACTAACTTCCTCACACTTGGAGTGAGCAGTGATTATGGGCACCATGCTTGGGCCCTTATATGTAATATGTGAAGTTTTTCCCTAACAGACTTGCCATATTAACCTCGAGCACTGTGGGATGTGTGGGCTAGTCCCTAAAATGTTTTCATTTTTTGTTTTTCATTTGTGGATGGTAGGGTATTAAATTTGTGATTGCAATACTTGGGAGAGACATTAGCAAATAATACATCTGAATAAGTTCTAAAGGTCTTGAAGCATTTTTATCCTCATTATTATGAGGATAGTCTTAGAATAAATCTACCTTTCAGAATCTTCAGGATTTGAAGCAGCCTTTTTCTTTCTTTCTTTCTTTTTTTTTTTTTTAAAGATTTTATTTATTTGACAGAGAGGCAGCCAGTGAGAAAAAGAACACAAGCAGGGGGAGCAGGAGAGGAAGAAGCAGGCTCCCAGCAGAGGAGCCTGATGTGGGACTCGATTCCAGGACTCTGGGATCACGCCCTGGGCCGAAGGCAGACACTTAACAACTGAGCCACCCAGGCGCCCCTGAAGCAGCCTTTTTCTTGTCCAGCCATTTCTATGTGCCATAGAAATAGTATAAGGTTCCAGGAATATGAGAGGATGCTCTAGGAAAAAAAAAAAGGTCATTTAATTGAGGGTTTTTTGATTTGTCACAGGCGCCATGATAGCAGCGGGAGTGGACATTCAGCGTTTGAGCCCCTGGTGGCCAATGGAGTCCCTGCTTCTTTTGTGCCTAAGTAAGTGAGAATCCATCTGAATGAGGCAGACTGGAGAAGAGCACTGTCAGAGCTGTTGTCCTGTAGATTTTCCTCCTTGTTTTTGCATTGCTTTATTAGTCCAGGTTCAAATCTGTGACATCAAAGAGGAACATTTTGAGTAACGTCCCACAATAGCTATCTCCTAATTTCTTTTAATATTTTTTCATTAACATGGATAAAATATGGCAAGGGTTGAGAGAGCTTGTAAATATATTTAATAACTACGTATATAAACAGATTTGTGTGATGGTTAAAGTGCATCAGTATGAAATTTAAGATAAATGTGAAGTTTGTACTTATGAGTTTAAATACAGTTAGGGATTGGTTGAAAGGTAAATGTCTTGGAAATCTGTGTGAAAAGACTTGAAGTGACTTACATGCTCATGGAGTCAGGAGTGTGGTAAGGCTGCTAAAAGAGCTGACGTGCTCCTAGCCTGTGCTGATAGCAGAACAAAGACTAGAATGGAGCAGGTGAGGGGGGAGTCCTGTTGTCCTCAGTTCTGCTCACACTGTCCGAGCAGTGTTGTGCTTGGTTCAGTAGCCTGCCCTGTAAGAGACGATAAATAAAATCTGACATTCATTCCACATGAAGCAGTTGTAAGATGTTACAGGGTGGTGGCGGTGCATGAGTGGGTTTTGAAAGTATAAAGTATTAACCCAAGGGAGGAAAATCTCAAGGGGAATAAGGAAATGAGGGAGGGAAGGATAATGGTCTCCAAAAACCTAAAGGGCTGTCGCATGAAGAAAAGTCTAACAGTTGTTCGTTTTGGCTCCAAATAGATCCGTAGGTGAGATAGATGGAAGTTAGAGGAAATACGTTTTCATCCAGTGTAAGAATAAACTAGTCCGTGGTTGACATTCATCACTCTAGGAGAAAGTGAGTTGTCAACATTGTAACAAAGGTTGGATGACTGTTCCGCAGGAAAGATGTTTCGGTTGGAAGCTTAGAAAAATTGGTTGGTTCCTCTTAACTCTGGTTTTTTTAGTAGGTTTATTGAGGTTTAATTGACATTATAATAAACTGTGCCTTTTAAAAGTGTACAGTTTGAGAAGTTCTGACATGTATACACCTGTTAAACTATTGCCATGGCAAAGGTAATAAACATAACCGTCTTCTTCAAAAGTTGCCCCATGCCCCTTAGCAACACCTCCTTCCAGTTCTGTCCCCAACCCCAGGCATCCACTGATCTGCTTTTTGTCACTGTAGATTAGCGTGCAGGTTTTTTCTAGAATATTCTGTAAGTGGAGTCATACATTTAATTTTTTAAATATTTGGCTTTCCCTTCCTGACTTTGTCAGATATTTAGCTGAAGTGGTAACAATGCATTAAGAGCTTTATCTTTTTTTATTAAGTTTATTTAGGAAATATTTTGTGACCGTGGATGAACCCTTAAAAGAATGTTGCTGTAAATAGCACAGCTCACTGTCTTTCTCTCTTTTGTTAGGCCTGGCTCTCTGAAGAGAGGTCTCAATTCCCAGAGCTCTGATGACCACTCGAATAAGAGATCTCGCACCTCTTCCATGAGCTCTTTGACAAGCACGTACACAGGTGGCATCCCTAGCTCCAGCCGTAATGCCATTACGAGTTCTTACAGTTCGACTCGAGGTTTCTCTCAGGTACGTGGCACGGAGAAAGGCGTTCTGAGCATTATTTGATGAACCAGTGTTTACTAACCACATTCCATCTGTCAGATACTGAGATAACTGAGCTAACAGAAGATGCAAACCCTTGAATGATAACTTAAACTCAGGGAACAGAATAGGAAGCCCAGAAGGTAAACCAGGGCATATGGGGACAGCTACTACGAAACAGCCAGTATTGGAGATAAATGGACAAGGGATGAATTATCCAATAAGTGATATTAATTTGATTGAAAAGGTAGATTCAGTCCAGATTGCACTGGGTCATAAAAGAGATTTCATCCTGTTGTCATTGAGAATTGAGTGAAAGTTTTTAAAATATTGTAATTTTTTTTTAAATTCTTTTTTAGAAAAAATTGCAATCCTTTCTTAGAAAGAGGATGCAGTGTGGCCTAGGGAACAGAGCAAGCTTTGCTACCAAACAGACTTGGATTCAGGGTTTGGCTCTGACACTTAGTAGCTATACGGCCTCGGGCAGGTAAATCTCTTCAACTTTCCTTTTCTTATCTCCCAAGGATTATTGTAAAGATAGAAGGTAGTGCTTGAAAAATATCCATTACAATGCATGTCAGTAAGTGGGTACCCTATATACAGTAGCAAGAAAAAAATAAAGCGGACACGGAGGAAGAGCTTTGGGGGGAGAAAACTTTTGAGATAAGGTAATCCGGAGGGCTTTTACAAGAACATAAATGAAAGATGAAGGCCTAAGCCTGAACAGTTTGTAGGAATAATCACCACAACAGGCAGATTGAGGATAATTCTCAAGAACCGTAGGATTTTCAGAATGATAAATGAGTACTGGCTTCAGTAAAGTCACCAGCCTCATTAGCCCCTAGCAAGAGAGTGAGCCTGTCCTTTGAAGCCAGGCACTGACTTCGTAGTTGCAAAGGTCCTAGATGGCGTCTTCCAGTGTATGCTCTCTCTATTGAAATTCCGTTGTCTGGCGTAGCCCCCTTCATGAATGATCTTAGCTTCTGCATCAGCACTTGCTGCTTCCCCTTGTATGGCGACGGCTTCTTCCCGGAAAGCTACTGAGTCAGCCTCTGCTAGCTCCAGACTGGTCTCCTCACCTCTCAGCCTTCGTGGACTTGAAGAGTTAGGCCTTGCTCTGTTTTAGGCTTTGGCTTAAGGCGATGCTGTAGCTGGTTTGGTCTTCTACCCAGATCACTCAGACTTCTCCATATCAACAATAAGGCCTTTTCACTTTCTTCTTCACGTGTTCATTAGCGTAGGATTTTTCATTTCCTTAAGAACTTTTCCTTTGTGTTCACAACTTGGCTGTTGGGTGAAGAGGCCTAGCTTGCAGCGTGTCTAGGCGTTTGACCTGCCTTCATTATTACTAAGCTTCATCATTTGTAGCTTTTGATTTAAAGTGTGAGACGTGCAACTCTTCCTTTCACTCGAACACTTAAGAGGCCTCTGTAAGGTCGTTAGCTTGTGTAATAGCGATACTGTTGTATCTCACCGAATAGGGAGGCCGGAAGAGGGAGAAATGGGACAACTGCCGGTGGATGGGACAGAACACACACGTATCATTTAGGTTGGCTGCCTTACAAGGGCGTGGTTTGTGGCTCCTCAAAACAATTGAAGTAGAGGGGCGCCTGGGTGGCACAGCGGTTGAGCGTCTGCCTTCGGCTCAGAGCGTGATCCCGGCGTTCTGGGATCGAGCCCCACATCAGGCTCCTCTGCTATGAGCCTGCTTCTTCCTCTCCCACTCCCCCTGCTTGTGTTCCCTCTCTCGCTGGCTGTCTGTATCTCTGTCAAATAAATAAATCTTGAAAAAAATAAAAACAAAAACAATTGAAGTACTAACATCAAAGATAAGGGAATAATAATATAAAGTTGGAAATAATAGCAACATTTATCAAAACGTGAGTCAGAAACACGAAGTGAGCAAGTGCTGTTAGGAGAATGACACCAACAGACTTGCTTGAAGCAGATTGACCACAAACCTTCAATTTGTTACAAAAACAATATTTGCGAAATGCAATAAAACGAAGCATGCCTGTACTCATGTGTTCTTAAAATCTTTGTTTTATGTCAAATTTCAAACGTACACAAAAGGAAAGGGAGTCTAATCTATAGCTTTACTTGTTAGTTACCAACATTTTGTCTGTCTGGTTACATCAGTCCACCGCACCCTGTTTTTGCCCTGGTGTTTTACAGTCAATTACAGACTTGTCGTTTCACCTACAGGGACTTCAGTGTATTTTAAAACTTTTTGTAAACATTAATAACCACGGTTTTATGTTTTAAGATTTTATTTCTTTTAGAGAAAGTGCAAGGGGAAGGGGCAGAGGGGGAGAGAGATGATCTTGAGTAGACCTTGCGCTGAGAGCACAGAGCCCGACGTGGGGCTCGATCCCGGCACCCTGAGATTGCGACCTGAGCTGAAATCAAGAGTCAGATGCTTAACAAGCTGAACCACCCAGGCACCCCCCTCATTTTTATGTATTCTTAAAAAGTGTTGCTTCATAATTACTTATTTAACTGGTCCCAGTATACACAATTTCAAAAATAATGATATCAGTGCATTGTAAACAGTAAGATTTCAAATCAGCTTAAGAATTATTTATGAGGGGCGCCTGGGTGGCACAGAGGTTAAGTGTCTGCCTTCGGCTCAGAGCGTGATCCCGGCGTTCTGGGATCGAGCCCCACATCAGGCTCCTCTGCTGGGAGCCTGCTTCTTCCTCTCCCACTCCCCCTGCTTGTGTTCCCTCTCTCACTGGCTGTCTCTCTCTCTCTCAAATAAATAAAATCTTTAAAAAAAAATTATTCTTGATAAAGTCAAATATGTGTTTTAGAGTAACATGGATTCAGTGTTCTCGGTTGGGTACACCATCAACTTGATACACAGTAAGGTTTATCTGTTCCGTTTATTTTAATGCTTTGGGGTTTTCTTTTCTTTCTTTTTTTTTTTAATGCAGTTTGTTTTTAATTATGTAGAATAAAATAAATTGTTCCAAAGAACAGGGGCGCCTGGCTGCTTCAGTCAGTGGGTTATGTGGCTCTTGATCTCAGAGTTGCGAGTTCCAGCCCTACATTGGGTGTAGAGATTACTTAAAAACAAAATCCGTTTAAAAAAAATTTTTTGTTCTGGGGCACCTGGGTGGCTCAGTTGGTTAGGTGTCTGACTCTTTTTTTTTTTTTTTGAAGATTTATTTATTTATTTGACAGAGATAGAGACAGCCAGTGAGAGAGGGAACACAAGCAGGGGGAGTGGGAGAGGAAGAAGCAGGCTCACAGCGGAGGAGCCTGATGTGGGGCTCGATCCCATAACGCCGGGATCACGCCCTGAGCCGAAGGCAGATGCTTGACCTCTGTGCCACCCAGGTGCCCCAGGTGTCTGACTCTTGATTTCAGCTTGGGTCTTGATCTGAGGGTCATGAGTTCAAGCCCCGGCTTTGGGCTCCACGCTGGGCATGGAGCTTGTTTTTTAAAAATTAAAAATAAATAAATAATGTAAGTAAACATAAGTGTAAATAAATATAAATAAAATAAAAATTGTTCTGGAGAACATATGAGAAAACAAAATACACTCAGAGAAGTCCACACTTTCCACCTCTTTTCTACTTCACATTGTTCTCTTCCTATTTTTATTACTTTTTGGCCATCCTTCCCCTGTCTTTTATTCTTAAAACTATGTGCAAATCCATGTCTGTGTGTAAACCCCACCTTCTAACGTGAGGCAGTCATATGTACAAGTTTGCGCCTTGCTTCGTCGTTCCTTCTACGGTAATGCAGTTACTCTTGTCTTCTGTTGATAAACATTGGGCTGTTCCAGTTTTCTGCTGTGACAGATGGTACTGCATGTAATGCTTTAATTCATAATGTCATTTCGCTCTTTGGCCATTCCACTTCTTGGATAGGTTGCCTAGAACACAGCTTTCTCAGGCCAACAGTTAAATGCATGTACAGTTTCGCTACATATTGTTAAATCCCTCTCCTTAGGGGATGTACTATTAATAAGCATTCCCATCAGCATCGAATGAGTGACGACTTCTGCACAGTCACACCAGATTAGTTGTCATAGCTTTGGGTTTTTACCATTTGGGTGAGGAACAGTATTTGTGTGTGTCTCTCTTTTTTTAAGGTTTTTATTTATTTAGAGAGCACGTGCATGTGAGGGGTGAGGGGGCAGAGGGGGAGAGAGAGAATCTCAAGCAGACTCCACGCCAGGCACAGAGGCTGACGCAGGGCTGGATCCCACGACCTGAGCTTGAAATCAAGAGTTGGATGCTTGGGGCGCCTGGGTGGCACAGCGGTTAAGCGTCTGCCTTCGGCTCAGGGCGTGATCCCATCGTTATGGGATCAAGCCCCACATCAGGCTCCTCCTCTATGAGCCTGCTTCTTCCTCTCCCACTCCCCCTGCTTGTGTTCCCTCTCTCGCTGGCTGTCTCTATCTCTGTCAAATAAATAAATAAAATCTTTTAAAAAGAAAGTTGGATGCTTAATCCATTGAGCCACCCAGGTGCCCCATATTTGTGTCTCTTAAGAGTGAGTTTGGGCCAGTTTTCATAATATTAGAGAAACATGTTCCAAATGATTGTAAAATAAAAATCTTTAAAGTATTTGCAAAAACAGGCTACTCACGCATTGCTGGTGGGAGTGTCCATTCATACAGTTCTCTGGCGAGCAGTGTAGCAATAATTATCAGTATTATAGATGCATGTGCCCTTGGATCCAGCAGGTTTGCTTTTAGGAATTAATTCTATACATATACTCAAAAGCATATACAAGGATGTCGATTGTAGCATTTCAGTAGCAGAAGTTTGGAAACAATGTAAACGTACCTTCCCAGGGAGCTGGTTGAATAACAGTATTTTCGTAAGTTGCAATACTGTGTAACAGAAGGAATAAGGTAGCTTAATAGGCACTGACGTGTGTTCAGGAATACTGCACAAAAGCAAGGTGCAGAACTGTGTGTATAGTGTCCTCTGTTGTTTGTGCTGCTGGTTGCTTTAATTTTTTTAACATGCCCAGAATAATTTTGTTAGATTTTATTAGAAACCGGGAATAACTGTTGAGTTTGGAGGAAAACTTTTTACTGTGTGCTTTGCTTGTTGGTATGTAGGACATGTGCTGCAAGTGGTACCTTCCTGCTTTCACAAAGGTTTTAAGTGTAGATAGCTGTTAAGTGCAGTAAGATTCCCTGTCCTGGCTGCCGTGGGTACCTGTGGTTAACGTTTGTACTGGGTGTGCGAACACAGGTAATACACAGAATTTTTGGTCTGTGTTACACAAATGGGATCGTCGCATATGTGCCATTTTCTCTCTTTTTTTAAAATCATATATTGCATAGCATTCTATGTCAAATCTGTATTTAATTTTTTTTTTAATTAGAGTATAATGTAGGAAAACAAATACCTTAAGAGTATGCCATGTAACCACCACCCAGGTCAAGTAATAAATCATTTTCAGCGCCCCAAAGCCCCTCTCATACCTAGTCCTTCCTTCTTGAATATTAGCACCATATAGTTTTCACTATTTTTAAACTTTATATAAATGGAGACCAGGATATGCTTTCTTTTGTGTTTGGCTTCTTTCACTTACTGTTTTTCTTGTGGGGTGCATCCAGATTGTTACACGTAGCAGCAGGTCTTTCATTTTGTTTATATGAATATACTGTAATTATGTTTTTCCTCCTGCTGTTGGACGTTTGGGTTTCCAGTGTAGAGCTATTATGCATAATGTTGCTGTGGACATTCTTGTATTAAGTCTTTTGGTGCACCTAGTAAAGTGTGTGTAATGCCCAGTTGTAGTAGATGTTGAACCATTTTTTAAAGTTATGGTTACGTTTCAGTTGATACTCTAACCAGTGGAGTGTGAGATTTTGTTCCTGTGGTTACACATCCTCACTAATACTTGTTGTTGCCAGTCTCTTTAATTACCCATTCCGGTGGGTATGAAGTATTTCATTGTGGTTGTAATTGTAATTGCTGATAGCTAATGAAATAGAGGTATGCACTGTTCATCAGCCATTCGTACTTCCTTTTTTATGAAGTGCCTATTCAGGTTTCTTTTCATTACTGATTTATAGAAATTCTTTATATATTCTAGATACAAGGTCTCTGTAAATTGTGTTGCAACAAATCACTATCCTACTCTCTGTCTCACTTCATTTTCTTCACTTTACACTAACGGTTAAGGTATTATGTGCACTATTTAGGAACTCTTTGTCTACCTAAAGTCATGATGATGATATGCTACCTTCTAGAAGCTTTATTCTTTTTCTTTTCACAGTTGGATCTATAATCCACCTGAAGTTGATTTTTGTATATGTTGTGAAGTAGCAATCAAAATTAGTGTTTTTCCATATAAATATCCACTTTACTTAGCAACATTTATTGAAAGGTCAGATCATCCCTTTCCTGTTGCTCTGTGGCATTGCCTTAGTTATAATTTAAGTGTATATATGTGGATCCATTTCTAGATTCTGTTCTGTTTCATTGTCTGTTGTTCTGCCCTGTACCTATGGTTTTTTTCTACACTGTGCCACACAGTCTTTTAGTTTTGATGTGTAGTAGAGTAAGTCATCCAACTTTCTTATTGCTCTCATTCCTCTTCAGAATTGTCTTGGATCTTGACCCTTTGCATTTCTCTGTGAGTTTAGAATCAGCTCATCGATTTCCACTAAAAGAAAGAATGGACACTTGTTGAGATACTAAGATTGCCTTTAATCTACCAATTATTTTGGAGAGAAATTACATTTTACAATGTTGAACCTTCCAATCCATGAACATGGTATATCTTTCACTTAACTTACATCAGCTTTAACTGGGTGGTGGTTTTACATATTAAATTTATTCCTAGATATATTTTTTGATGCTATTATAAATGTATACTAATATCTATTTCTGATATATGCAAGTACAACTGATTATCATATTCAGAAAATTAGCTAAATTCCATAATATTCATCTGTATATACATTCTTAGGATTTTTGTGTGTACATCGTGTTGTCTATAATGACAGCTTTTTTTCTCTCTTTCCTATCTTATGTTGCTTGTTTATGCCTTATTGTATTTGTTTAAGACCTACAGTACAATGTTGAATAGAAGTGATAGCAAACATCCTGGTTTTTCTTGATCTCAAAGGGAGTGCTTTCCACTGTTACATATGCTGTTTGACATAGGGTTGTTGTGGGTGGTTTTTGTTTTTTAAGATTTATTTATTTGTTTTAGAGTGTGTGGGTGGGGGTAGAGAGAGGAAGAGAGAGTCTCAAGCAGACTCCGAGCGGAGTGTGGGGCTAAATCCTGCAACCCTGAGATCATGACCTGAGCTGAAACCAAGAGTCACCCACTTGACTGTACCACCCAGGCTCCCTGATATAGTTTTTTGGTAGATACTCTTTATTTGGTAGATACTCTTTATTATTGGATTAGGGAAGTTCCTTTTTCAAGGTTGTATCATCAAATAACCAGTTTTAGGAGTCACTCTTCTACATGTTTTTCTACTTCTTTAATTTCTGCCCTTCTAGATATTATTTCCTTCTTTTTAAAAATGTCTTTTTTCTTTTTTTAGTAGGCTCCATGCCCAGCATGGAGCCGTGGGGCTTGAACTCATGACCCTGAGAATGAGACCCAAGCTCAGAGCAAGAGTTGGATGCTTAACCAGCTGAGCCACCTAGGCGCCCCCCCCTTTTCTTTTTTTCATGTTTGACTTGCTGGGATTTCTTTCTGACATTTTTTTTTAAAGATTTTATTAAGTTTGAAGATTTTTTTTTAATTTTAAATATTTATTTATTTGAGACAGAGTGCACAAGCAGGGGGAGCTGCAGAAGGAGAGGGAGAAGCAGACTCCCCGCTGAGCAGGGAGCCCAGTGCAGGGCTCGATCCCAGGACCCTGAGACAGTGAGCTGAGCCGAAGGCAATTGCTTAACCAACTGAGCCACCCCTATTTATTTATTTATTTATTTATTTATTTATTTGTCAGCACAAGCAGAGGGAGCAGCAGGCAGAGGGCGAAGTAGGCTCCTCTCTGAGCAAGGAGCCTGATGCAGGACTCGATCCCAGGAGGCTGGGATCATGACCTGAGCAAAGGTAGACACTTAACCGACTGAGCAACCCAGGCATCCCTCTTTCTGACTCTTTAATCCAGATTCTTAGATTCTTCCATCACTGGGTTTTTTCCAGCCTTTTCCCTTTATATACATATATATATGTCAAAGGTTATACATTTCCTGTAAACCTTAGCTGCATCCCACAGTCTTGAAATAGAAGTATTTTTCGTTTTCATTCAGTTCAAATACTTTTCTAATTTCCATTTGGAGTTCAAATACATTGCTTAATTTCAAAACAGTTGATTGTCTAGTTATCTGTTACGGGTTTTTAGCTAAGTTCCACTAGCTCACAAGATGTGCTCCTATCAATCCTTAAAATAGGGTAATTATCATGTAACAGTAAATGCCATAGATGCTACAAAAGTCATAAATGTCATGATAGCACATTTTTTAAAAATAAAGTTGAAGTGAAACTGAAAATTTAGTGAAAGCAGGACTAAGTTTACTGGCTTATCTTTGCTGCGATAGGGTTTTGGGGGGGAAGGGTTGAAAAAGTTTCTTATCATTTCTGTAGACAATATAAAGTAAACTTCTAAGCATCATGGCTCCAAACCATGACTGAATTCTACTTTTTAATATCTGCAAAAAGTACGTTCACTCCTTGTACATTGATTACTTTAGCTTTTACTTGTTCAGATTATTTTCCCCCCATAGTTAGTACTGGCAGTTGACTTTCCTTCAGGGGCCTTCGTTCACAAAGAAATGTTTTTGGGGGTTTTTTGGGTTTTTTCTTAAGATCTTATTTTTAACGTCTACACCCAACACAGGGCTTGAACTCACAGCCCCAAGAGTCGCACACACTGCTCCCTGAGCCAGCCAGGCGCCCCATAGAGAAACATTTAAGTCACTGACAAGGAGACTTGCTAGGCAGTGATGAACAGAACACGGAGTTACATTGTCCTGTAGGCTCAGTCGTGTCACTGCTATTTGCCTTTCAGCTTTGGAAGAGAAGCGGGCCCAGCTCGTCACCGTTCTCTAGTCCTCCCTCGTCCCGCTCCCAGACACCGGAGAGGCCGGCAAAGAAGATAAGGTAATGAGTCCTGACTCGCGCTGCAGATTCATGAGAGGGCAGGAAAGGAAGGACACATACTTGGCTGTGAGGCTTCCTGCAGCTGTGATTTGGAGAATCAAAGAAATTGCCATCTTGAAGGCCAGTGAAAGTACCTGCCTGAACTGCTGTCATCTCTCCCAGTCTCCGTGCTGACCCTAGAGGCTCTGGCCCTCTTCCTCAGCCTGCAGCTCGAGCAGCTGGGGTGTGCAGGGCTGCCACAGAGAGTACAGACAGCAGGGGCAGGAGATTTAATGTTCTAGACTCCAGCTGACCCTCTAGGCACCAAAAGTGGACTAGAATGCTGCCCTTGGGGTCAGATGTGTGGCTCCAGCTCTCAGGGACTGGCAGGTTGTAAGTAGGGTTTTGAAGGTGGTTATGTGTCCTGCTTGCTGTAAGACAGGTTTCTCTGTGGTCTCCATGAACTGCCTCCTTCGTCTTGTAGGAATTTTCTTTTGATTTCTTAAATTTTTTGTCCTGGTGTACTGTGATCTTAAATCATGATGGTCTAGACTTTGGTCACTTGGTAGTTAGGAGGGTGTAAGAAGTTACCCAGTACTCTGTTGGGAGGAGTTTCTTTCTTTCTTTCTTCTCCCTTCCCCTTTCCCCTTCCCTTTCCCCTCCTCTTTCCCCTCCCCTTCCCCTTCCTTTCCTCTTCCTTTACTTCCCTTCCCCTTCCCCTTCTCCTTTCCTTTCCTGCTTTCTTTTTTAAGATTTTATTTATTAGAGCAAGCACAAGCGGGGGGGGACAGGGGGTGGAGAGGGAAAAACAGACTCCCCAGGAGCCCGATGCGAGACTCCATCCCAGGACCCCAGGATCATGATCTGAGCCAAAGGCAGACTCTTAACCAACTGAGCCACCCAGGCGCCCAAGTCAGGAGGTGTTTCTAAGCACGCTTGTGCCTCTTCTGCCTGCAGAGAAGATGAACTTTCTCATCGCTCCAGTTCTTCAACTCCCTTGGCAACAGACAAGGAGGCCCAGGGAGAAAAGGGTAGGTTGATAAGCGCGTGAAAGTGGCTTGTGGTGGGAGTGTTTCTGGAGGGTGTGCAGACCACCGCCTGTCCGAAAGCGCGTGCCGGGCATCGCCGCCTGTAGGGCCTGGTAGGTAGAGCGAGGTGCCTGTCTGCACGGAGGTTGCAGTCTGTGGTGCGGGCAGGTCTACACCGCAGCCCGGCGTGGCTGGGCAGGCAGTCGGCTGAGGTGGCGGAGCCGTCCGGGTAGCGCCCGTCCCGTGGTCGGCGCTTGTCTGCCTGCGTTTGAGGCACTTCCCTCTGTGCCCTCCTGTCTGAAAGAATCTTGCGAACACTACCCAAGACCCCAACCATGGAAGAGACCACCTTTCAGAAGTACCCAGTGAAGATTCAGTGTGGAAACCCCGCTGGGTAGACAAACCTAGCTATTTCCGGAAGAGAAGAGGAAGAAGACAAGTCATGTTTATTTCCTTAGCTGCAGATGCAACCACATGGAAGGCGCAGAACTCGTGGAGCTCCCCACCCACCCCCGGCAGCTCCGGGCAGCGGAGGCGCAAGATTCAGCTGCTGCCCTCGCGGCGAGGGGCCCGGCTTACCCTGGTAGGGCTCTGTGCATCCCCCCCCCCCCCCCCCCGCCCCGGCACCATGCCCCCGAGTTCTAGGGAAGCTAAATACAGGTTTCTTCCAGCTCCTCTGACTGGCAGGCCTCTCCCCCTTCTGTCTGGCAGCCCCCCCCTCCCCAGCTTGGCTACTCCGTCACTGCCGAAGACCTCGACCTGGAAAAGAGAGCTTCGCTGCAGTGGTTTAACAAGGCCTTGGCGGACGGGACCGGTAAGGAAGACCGACCAGCTCCATGCTCTGGAAAGGGGTTTCCTGGGGCTTTATTTGCATCCTTCTCATCAGAGAAATCCATTTGGGTGCTCGGTGGAATCGGGAACCCTGAGCCCTGGCACTGGGGAGGCATTTCCAGATAAGCGGATTCCGAGACCCCCAGTGTCCCGTGCCCTGTGGGGTAACCCGGGAGAGAATTGCCAAACACCGACTTTCTTCCTGCCTTAGATACTGCCTCGAACTCCGTCACTGAGAAGCCACCTACCACTCAGCCTTCTCTGCCCTTTACCCTGCCTGCCACTGGGACCGCCGCCTCCCCAGCCCCCCTCCCAGCCCCAGGCGGCAACCCGCTGCTGGAGAGCCTGAGGAAGATGCAGAGCTCGGCCGGCTCGCCGGCTGCCCCAGGTGAGTATGAGAGCTGCTCTGAGCGAGCGCAGGACACGTGGCTACGCTTCACTCCAGGTAAAAGCAGCGCTCCTGCCCGTGCCTGGAAATCGGGAGTTTGAGCCTGCTGTGGCTCACTGAACCTGAGCTGGCGCGCGCTCCAGAGCTTCAGAAGTCTCTAATCCAGAAGCTTCCATGAAGGGATTTGATGCTTAAAACTGGGGTCAGCAGGCCCATTTAGTAGTCACGTGGCTCGTGATTGGAAACTCGCTTCCTGAGCTGCTCTGAGCCTTGCTGTCATCCTGTCTGATGTGCGGGTAACACGTAGCTTGTGAGGTGGGAGGCGTCTCTGAAACGTAAATGGATCGTGTGGTTAGAGGCTTTTTAGACTGCAGGCACGAGAGGACGTCAGTCCTTTTTCCTCGAGGCTTCCAGGGGTCCTTTGTGGCACCGCATGTGCCCGCACTCCCCTCGCTGCCCTTGGCCATGTAGTGGGCTGTGTCGGGCGTCGGGCGTCAGCCTCTCCCAGGGCGGGGGCAGGCACCCTTCCACTCAGGTCATGTGCTCCGCACTCCGCGCATGGTAGGCAAACACAGTAGATCTTCCCTGGGTGAGGAAGGTGCAGCGAGGTAATTAACTGGACTTGAGTCTGGGTGATTGGATTTTCCTTAGTTTCCACACATTTATCCCCCACCTTCCGTTATGTTCTGTGAAGGGCAGAAATAGCGAACACTGCCTTGATTTTAGGGAGCGGATATTTGAAGGGTTTGTGGTATGGATGGCGTCACATTCATTGACTGACGCGGGAGCCCGAGCCCTGCGCCAGGCACGGGGGTTACAGAAGCATTGAAAGCCGTCACGGTGGAGGGATTCGGAATTCACTTTCTCTCTTCTTCCCAGAATCCACTGGCGTGGCAACCACTGTGGCCCCTTCGCCTCTGAAGACACCCAGCCTTCTGGCCCCTCTTGGCTCTTCACAGTCAGGGCCCCTTCCAGGCACCTCCTCGGACTCCAAATCCACAGCCACTTTCTTGGGGCTGACCCCTGCTGCATCCCCAATACCAGCCACTGACACCACCAAGTCCCCTCCGGCTCCTCAGGCTGAGACATCTGCCAAGTCCCCAGCCCCGGCTGCCCCGTCCCCCACCCCCAAGCAGAGTCTTCTGTTGGGAATGCTGAGCACCCCACCCGCTGACCCACCTGCGTCTGCAGCCCCCGCTGTGTCCTCAGCATCCCCCATGTTCAAGCCCATCTTTGTGGCCCCGCCAAAAAGCGAGAACGAGGGCTCCTTGCCATCTAGCCCCTCCAAGGTCACCACCTCGACAGCTTCCAGCTCTGCCCTCCCTGCGCCCGCCAGCAGCCCCCAGCCCACGTTTAAGCCTGTCTTTGGCAGCATGGGGCCCCCTACGTCTGCGCCCTTGTCCGGCCCCTTCTCCTTCAGTCAGACCGCTGCTGCAGCCACTGCCACGAGCGCGCCTCTCTTCGCCGGCCAGGCCAGTGCCGCCTCAGCTGCGGCCCCCATGACTCCCGTGGCTCCAGCGAGCACGGCCAGCACGGCCGCAGACTCGGCTTCGAAGCCCGCGTTCAGCTTTGGCGTGAGCAGCGTGACCAGCACCAGCACCACTGCTACCCCGCCTTTCCTCTTCGGGGCCCCCCCTGCCTCCGGAGCCGGCTTTACCCCAGCCATGGGCTCCGTATTCCAGTTCGGCAAGCCGCCTGCCGTGCCCGCCTCGACCACCGTCACCACGTTTGGCCAGTCTGTCTCCGGCGCCGCGCAGACGGCCGCCAGCAGCAGCAGCAGCGGGGGCACCGGCTTCAGCGGCTTCGGCGGCGGCCTCACCACGCCTGCACCCGCCACCAGCAGCCTGCCAGCACCGACCTTCACCACCACCGCCACGCCGGCCTTCCACATTCCCTTCGGCTCCAGCGCCAAGCCCGCACTCCCCTCCTACCCGGGAGCCAACCCCCAGCCCGCCTTCGGGGCCGCCGACGGGCAGCAGCAGGGCACCGCCAAGCCGGCCCTCACCCCGAGCTTCGGCAGCTCTTTCACCTTCGGGAACTCACAGGCCCCGGCCCCAGCCCCGGCCGCCACCCCGGCGCCCGGCCCGGCCCAGCCCGCCTTCGGCAGCGCCGCACAGTCAGGTTTCGGCGGCTTGAAGACCGCTGCCTCTGCCTTCAGCACCCCTGCCAGCACCCAGCCCACCTTCGGCAGCGGCACGCCCATGTTCTCCTTTGGGGCGGCCACCACCTCCAGCTTCGGAGCCACGACCCAGACCACCAGCAGCGGGACTGGGAGCTCCATGTTCAGCGGCACGACGCTGTCACCCTTCACGTTTGGGGGATCCACCGGCCCGGCTGGCAGTGGAGGCTTTGGGATCAATGTGGCCGCCCCCGGCACCTCCGGAACGTTCAGCTTTGGCACCGGACAAAGTGGGACCACTGGCGGCGCGACCCCCTTTGGAGGCGGCTTGAGTCAGAGCACGTTGGGCGTGCCCGGTCAGAGCACACCCTTTGCCTTCAATGTGGCCAGCACCCCCGAGAGCAAACCTGTGTTTGGAGGTAAGATCGGGAACGGCTTCGGTCTGCCGCATGTGCAGGCGCGGTCCCCTCGCTTACAGAGCTTCCCGGCCTGGCCCTGACGAGGCTGACGTCAGTACTTAAATACAGGCTCCAGGGAGCAGAAGGCGTCCGGGGAGAAGGCAGTGCGCCACAAGTAGCTGTGGAGGAGCTCTTCGGGTAGTTAAGGAGGGCGGGCCTTTCAGGGGAAATTTAAGCCAAGTCTGCATCTGGGGCACAGGGGTTGGGAGTGTGGGTGGGTGTGCGAGAGCACTTTTCAGGCACAGGGGAGCTGGTGCAAAAGCCCAGGGGCAGGAGCAAGCTCTAATTGTTCATGAACAGAGAAGAGCAAGGTGTGGCTCAAAGCTAGATCTAAAAATAGAAATCATCCAAAATGCTGTGGAGAGTCAGAGTTGAAGGTCATTCAGGGCGAGGGTTTAAATTTGGATTTTAAGTGGAAAAGGAGAATTTCAGGAGAAAAATGAAGTGATCTTCTCTGTCATGCGGAAGGTGACTCACAAGGAGTTCTGATCCTTTTTCTTTTTTTTAAAGATTTTATTTTTATTTATTTATTCAACAGAGATAGAGACAGCCAGCGAGAGAGGGAACACAAGCAGAGGGAGTGGGAGAGGAAGAAGCAGGCTCACAGTGGAGAAGCCTGATGTGGGGCTCAATCCCATAACACCGGGATCACGCCCTGAGCCGAAGGCAGAAGCTTAACCGCTGTGCCACCCAGGCGCCCCATGGAGTTCTGATCCTGATAGCTTGTGTTCTTAAATGTGAGAGAAGATCGTGGGGAGTGGATTGGGGAGGTGTGTGTACAGACGAGGGCCTCTCGAAGTAGTCATTTGGAGAGTGGGAAAAGGAACGTAATGAGAACTGGTAGAATTGCCAGGGAGTTCTGAGTGCCAGAGCGCTGGGGTCATGAATTTGAGGCCAGCATGCACTGCTAGGCTTTCGCTCGGCAGTGCTCACACAAGAGCATGAGGAGGGCAGGGGCAACCCCCCCCACCCCGGTGGCAGCTCCAGCAGCTTCCCACAGGGGGGCACGGGGACAGGAGGGCTCTGTGACCTGGGGGCCCTCTGGGAGCTGGGACGGCCCTGGCGGTGGTGAGGGATGACCGGAGGGGGCAGGTGGAGGCAGACAGCAAGATGGCAAGGTCAGGACCGAGAGTGAGGCGGCCAGCCGTCCATGAGGGCTGTAGGGAGGCAGGGGCGAGACTGGACAGCGGGACTCTGGTGGCGAGGGCAGAGGCGGCGTGCTGGTGTGGCCGTGGGAAGGCCAGAGGACCCATTGGGTGGGTTTGGTGGAAGGCTCAGCTTTCTGGAGGGAGGGACAGGTAAACGAGGAGAGGAGGCAGAAGTTGTGTCAGAGGGAAGTAACCTGGTCAAGCTGAGAGGTGGGGGTCTGCCGAGTGTCCCCCCTGTCTGGTGCTTTGGTGGCCACGGGAATGGCAAAAAGACTGCAACTCAGGCCCGAAGGCAGCGGTGCGGGGCTTTGGCTCGGCCGGCCGCAGCAGGTGGGGAGAGCGGCAGTTCCCGCCCCTGGGGTGAGCCCGCACGGGGGTCCAAGGCGGAAGTGCCCTGTGGGGACACCACCCCCTTCAGTAGCCAGCTCGGATGCCCTCTAGGCACTGGCCAAGTTGCTAGTTTTCTGTGGTCTCTTCGTTCTAGGCACCTCTACACCCACCTTCGGTCAGAACACCCCTACCCCTGGGGTGGGCGCATCGGGCAGTGGTCTCTCCTTTGGGGCATCCTCAACACCCACCCAAGGCTTTGCTGGAGTCAGACCTTTCGGTAAGCAGCAAGTCATCTCGTCACCAGCGTGACCAGCCTATTTCTCCGGGGGGGGGGGNNNGGGGGGGGGGGGGGGGGGGGGGCGGAGGCGGCTTGGCAGGTTCCTGGCTCTGCGGCCCCCTGGGAAAGATCAGGCTCATAAGCAGGAGGAAGATGTAGCCTGGCTGGAAGGCCAGCACAGCCCAGGTATGGAGTTGGGGGGAATGTTCCAGACCACTGGAAAGCCAAGTAAAAGTGCCTTCTGCTCACTCGCAGATGATCTGGGATTCTGCATTTTTACTAGTCCTTCCCCCCCTACCCCCAGCAACTGTAACGGTTTGGGGAGGCCCAGTTTAGTACCAGGCCTTCTGCTGGCCTAACCATCCAGAGATTGGGGTGCCCGGGGAAGTGGCCCAGGCAGCAGCTGCCCTGATGAGACCTCGTTGACTTTTTCCAGGATCGGCGGCCCCTTCCTTTTCCATTGGTGCAGGATCCAAGACCCCGGGGGCTCGGCAGCGACTGCAGGCCCGCAGGCAGCACACCCGCAAGAAATAGCCTTTGGCCTTTGTCCCCATCCTGTCCCCCCCACTCCTTGCCCAAATCTGGACCTCAGCACCTGCTAGAAAGAGCCTCTGACCCTTTTAGTTCCCTAGAACATCCCCCCCCCACCTCTGGCTTCTGCCAGTGGGGAGGCAGCAGCAGCCCTGGTGGCCGGTCCTGCTGCTCCTCGAGGAAGACGCCTCCGGCCTCCCGGGGCGGCAGGGCGGCAGCCTGCTCCCTTTCCTTGAACAGCTCCGTGGTGAGGCTCCAGAGAATGAGAGAACATCTGTACATATCGTCCACCTCCTTTCCTGACTCTTGTCTGGTGTATGAGGGTAGTGAGGCGGCCTCCCTTCCCGCCCCCCCACCCCCACCTAGGGCCAGCTTGGCAGGGGGTTGGGTGGCAGGCACAGCCCTTGCCCGCATCGCCGCTGGGCAGCGGGGGACGGGAGTCGGGGAGCTGGGTCAGCCCCCCAGCTTTACCTTGCTTGGCTTGCCTCTAACAAGTGCTTCTCCCTGGGTCCCGTTAGGGGACCCTGCTTCCCCATTTCTTGCTGCTTTGTCCCTCATCGGTTCCTTGCAGGATCTGCTTTTTAAATGACCCTGAATTTAGCTTTGCCTTGGAGACCCCAGCGGGTGCCGCTCCTGCTGGTCCACTTCTTCCTGCCAAGTCCGAGTCAATGTTTTGTCCCCCACCCTCTGCCAGTTTGGCCCCTAAAAGCTTGGTGGCTCAAGACTGTTAGCCTGGCAGCTGCAGGGGAGATACCTCACTCCGGGGGGTAAGCGCCGGGAGCAGGAGGACGTCCCCCGCCGTTCCGCCGCCTCCTCGCCCGCCTTCCCCGCCGGCCTCCGTGGGGCTCGCCCGCCTCTCCTCCCCGGGGTTGTATGTTTGTTTAAAGCCTTGTCCTGTGTTACTGTCTGATGCTCATGTCTATTGCTCTTTGAATCGAGTTTGGAGGAAGAATTGAATTGTATGAGTGGCGGCATGTTGGTAGTGCCGGACTTAACTGTTTCAAGTTTCTGGGGCCTCGCTAATTGAATGTGGAAAGTAGCACCACTTCATGGCTACACGTGCTGACTCCTGGATTTTCAAATGGTGTTTTGACTTTAAGGGCTGGCAGCCCAAGAGGATGGGGCCGAGGGGAAGCAAAGACCTCTTCCCTCCGCTGCTTCCCTTCCACCGACCTGACCCCGCCGTGGGCTAGATCCACCCCGGGATGGGGTAGAAAACCAAAATTAACAAACCACACACTTCAGAATTCTTCAGGTTTCCCCCCCCCCCCCCCCCCCCCCCCTTCCCCTCTTCTTCCTCTGTCCCCAGATCACATACCCCGGGCCCAAGAGCCTTGCTGCCATGCCCANCCCCCCCCCCCAACAGAGCCTCTCCCCTTCCCCTCTTCTTCCTCTGTCCCCAGATCACATACCCCGGGCCCAAGAGCCTTGCTGCCATGCCCATCCTCTTTGGGAGAAGTATGAATGCGTGTGTCTAAATTAAAAGAAAAAATATTTAAACATTTTTTAACAAAATAAAAATTTATTTTTGTATTTAAGCTAAATTGCCTTTTAAATTCCTTCAAGCTTGGTTCACTGAGGTGGTTAAGTGTAAATGCTATTGACTAGGAATTAGCTTTAGAGTTAAGTTATGCCTGTGTGAAGAGGCTCACATGCTGTCCTGGGCAGCTCTCCTGAGGGGCCCAAGCTCCGTCAGGACACACGATAGAAAATGTAATTCTTATTTTATAAATAACGTGACGTAGATGTATGTAGTCCCCCCTCGCCCCGTGACTGAGGTTGAGCGCTGTGGCAGGCGACTGTCCCTCCCCACCCCTGGGAAGAGCCAAGGGGGAGGCCTGCCCCTCAGCCCCTCAAGTCCCAAATCCCCGTTAGGATGGGGGGGCCGCGGGTCTAGCCGCCGGGCTCCCCAAGTCACCGGGCGGAAAGCAGATCGTCTTAGCGGCAGCGCGCTCAGCCGGCTGACCTCAGTTCCACAGGCAGTACCGTCGGTCTGGGCGCCCCCGGAAGAGGGGGTCCTGGCACAGCCTGAGTGAGTGTGTGGGTGTGTGTGTCCACGTACGTGCACTGGACAGTAACGGGAGGCTGGGACTTTCCATGACAAATAAGGACTTAATTCCTGTGAGTCTAGTTGGAATTTTTAGTATGAATGTGAGATTTTTCTCCTTGCTTATGTCATTAAGAATAAAAAAAAACTGTGATCTATCGTAGACCATGTCCTGCCTTTTATTTCCGTGGGCAGAATTCTCTCACCAGCAGGAACACGGCCTGGGGAAGGGACCCAGAGGATGAGGAAATCACTCTCTGCCCGTAGCTGGAGAATCAGGGTTACTGCTTTCCTTCCTAAAGCAAGAAATAGAACAGAACCTTTCAAAGACCTGCTGGCTGAGGCGCGGGGAGGCCCGGGCTCTTCCCTCCCCGCCGAGAAGGCGGCGCCCCGTGGACCTGCTGCGTATGGGGCAGCGCGCCGGGAGCTGCGGCTCGGCGCCGTCTCTTCTTTCTCCGCGGGGCTGTGCTGGGTGTGAGTTCTGGGGCCGCTGCTCCAGCCTGGGGGACTGAGCTAGAAGGAAAGTACCTGTTTAGATGGAGCCCAGTCCTCCGGCGCCTTCCATGCAGGCCCACCCGCCCCCCACTCACCTTGGCACCTCTACCCGTTCCAGAACAGCAACAAAGAAGCCACCCGTGAGCGTGGTTTCAGGGGAAGCCCGGAGGCAGTGCTCTGCCCCTGGAAAAGTGCCAAGGCCTCGGTGGGGCCAGGAGGGTAGGACGGGAGCTAGCCTGTGGAGAAGAACAGCCGTATTCTGGGTAAAAAGCGAGCAGCCCCGTTCCCCAGGACCCCGGCAGACTCCCCGCTACCTGAAGGTCCCCGGGTTCTGCTGCAGGGCATCCTGCACCACATCTTCATTCTCCTCCTGGCAGAGGGAGCACGTGGAGTAGACCAGGCGCTGCAGGGAGGGGAAGGTGAGCGCGTGGCGCAGTGCTCGCTGCTGGAACCCAGCCAGGGCCTGCAGGCGTGCCTGGCTCGGGGTGCCTGCCCCAGGCTCCTCCAGCTGTCTGGCTGGCATTCCTAAGGACAAAGCGTGTCAGCTGCAGACGGCCTCGGTTCGCACGGAGCTCCCTGCTTCACAGGTGAGGACACTGGCCTGGGGTCACCGGATGAGGAGAGTCAGAACTAAACCCGACGCCAATGCGAACCCCGGAGCTGCAGGTCTTCAGACACACTCTGTCCCCATCTCACCTGAGCCGCTACAAGAAGGATCCAGTAAGATGTACTGGACCTGACGGTAGCGCTGGTCAGAGGGTGAGACTGCCAGGAAGTCCTGCTCCGCCAGCTCACAGCACGAGACTCCAGCCCGGGCCAGCAGGGTAGCCATGGACGCCAGCCGCCCAGCATCCAGGTCGAAAGCAAAGATCTTCCTGGGGATGGAGGGGAAAGCTGGGGTGAACCACGGGGCACCTAAGGGCCCACAGATCTGATATGTAAGAACATGTCCATTCGGGACACACAAAAGAAGGGACGGCGTCTAGTTAGAGGGACCGGACCTGACCTGGGGATTCAGAGCTCACACCAGCTACCTGCTGGGTAGCCGAGCTTAGGGCTCCGCCACCAACTGCGCTAGGTCCAGATGGAATTATTTAAAGGGAAGTCCTCCTTTCAGCCTTCGTGCCCTACTGGAACAGAGTTCCCGACTTGCTCAGAGCCCAGCCCCTTCTGGCTGCCCACGGCACTCACCCCTGGTTCTTGAGAAGAGCGGCCAAGTGACTGGTCTTGTTGCCTGGGGCAGCACAGGCGTCGATGATGTGGGAGCCCGGGGGCGGGGCCAGCAGCGTGGCGGGGAGACAGCTGGCCTGTGGGGCAGAGTGTGGCGCTAGTGCATGGGGACCCGGGCCATCCCTCCCACGCGTGCACCTCCTCCCCACCAGCCTGCCCCACCTTGTCCTGTAGGATGAGGTGACCGGCCCGGTACAGTGGGTGGTCATGCAGATCTGTCTGGGCCGGAAACACCAGCAGCTCCGGCAACAAGGGATCCAGAAGAAAGCACTTCCCTTTGAGGCCCCGCAGGTCCTCGAGGCTGCCAGGGAACAAGATGCATTGCACATTCTGAGTTCCTCCAGGCCGAGCACCAGGCTGGGCCTCTTACATGTGACCTCACGTGAACCGTTCACAAGATACCTCAGACCGCTCTGGAGAAATGGACAGGGATGGGGGGAGAGAGGCAGCAGGGAAGGGAGCAAGTGGGCGCTCAGGCCAGCCCGGGCCCAGGGTCCCACCTCTGCCATTTCCCAGCGGCGGCTTCACCTTGCCCCACTCTCGCTTCTGGGAAACAGTCGTTGCGAGGATTGAGCTGATACAAAATACTCAGAAAAGTATCCGGCACAAGTGAGGCACTCAGATGTCAGTGCTTGAAAACGTACCTCGGCGGGGGAGGTGGGCACTGCGCTGGCTGCTGACAGGCGAGGGGCTCCCCACGCTCACCAAACTCGGGGAAGGAGCTCGGCACACGGCACCTGCCCCACGCCAAGTGGCTCAGAAAGCTATCCAGGGGCAGAGCTGAAGCCAAACCCAAGCAGCCATCCCCTGCTGCACCACCCTGGCCTTCCAGCATCGCTCCGCAGGCAGAAGGGGAGAGGGAGGGGCGGAGGCGACTCCCCAGAGCTGACAAACCCTGGCCCAGGCGTGGGAGAGTGCAGGAGAGCAGGTGGGGGAGCACTGGGGAGCACCGCAGTGGGACCACGATGGAAGCAGGGAGCACGGCCCAGGGGCCAGCCCAGAAAGGGTTTATGGGCTGGGAGATCCTTCCACGGCCAACCACAGGTGAAGTCTGCAAGAGGGAGACGGGTTCCAGAGGTTCTTCTGTCCGTGAAGATAGAAAATGACAGGCACGGTCTGGGAGGACAGAAANGGGGGGGGGGGGGGGGGGGGGGGGGGGGGGGGTGGCGCTCGGCTGCTGGCCTGGCCAACTGTTTGCTGACGACAGGGAATGCTGGAGGTGCCAAGCGCGGGGACACGGGGACGGTTCCACACCCACAAACCAATCCATACCCTGCACCACATTCACAAAAGGAAGGACAAAGATCCTGATTGTCTCATCTCACAAGATTCAACACCCACTCATGATAAAAACTGTCACCAAAGCGGGTGTCGAGGGCACACAGCTCAACACAGGCCGCGTGGGAAAGCCCACAGCGGACACACTCCGGTGAAAAGCTGAAATCGCTCCCTCTAGGATCAGGAACAAGACAAGGATGCCCCCTCGTGCCTTTTCATTCAACAGAACCCATTCAGCACATCAGGCAAGATAAAGAAAGAAACGGCATCCAAATTGGAAAGGAAGAAGTAAAACTCACTATTTACAGATGCCCTACACAGAAAACCCTACATACTCCAACCAAAAACCCGTTAGAACTTTTTAGCAGATTCAGTAAATCGGCAGGATACAGAATCCATACGCGGACACCACACTCTCTCCTGGGGCAGGTCAGGGAGAGGCTGCGGCCCCCCACTGGGGGCAGGACCCGGGCTGTGCGGCTCCTCACGCCCGTCCCTGGCCGCGCATCCCGCTTGCCTTCCCCGCTCGCAGAGGCTGCTCAAGGACACAGCCTTGAGAGCACGACAGGGTGCAGAGACCATCTGCAAGGAAGGAGACTGAACTCATGAAGGCCTCTGCATAAACTCCGAAGATTCTGGCAGGTGGGCATGGAGACGTCTTGCCGCTGCCCCAGACAAGCTTCCCAGGGAAGTGCCCCGTTATGAAGCCTGCCCCCTACCCATCAGAGCGGCCTCCCTCTTTCTTGGTCGCTGCCTGGCGTCTGCATCGCGGGGCCAGTTCAGATCGTACGTGGGAAGCTCCCAAGATGGCACACTGACCACGGGGATGCCAGCCTGGAGGCCAAACACGCGGGCTGGGCCGGGGGGGGGGCATTGGCCAGCGACCTGTGTGTGGCATGGGGTGGCCCCTACATCAGATGCTTGGGGGCTGCTGCGTGAGTATGGGACACCCCGAAAGCGCAGCCACTTTAATGCACTTGTTGGAGAAACTGCACAGGTGGCCCTGTGGCAGAGCGAACAGGGTGGGGGCAAGGAGAGCGGAAGAGGAAGGCTTTGTGCTGACGGACGGCCAAACGGCCAGGCATCCCACACCGGCGCACCCCAATACAAGAGCAACCCCAGCCAGCAGGGCAGCCCCCCAGTTCGGGCAACACTCCTGATGAGGGGGTCTCCCTTGGAGCTTGTGGACACGGCTGCCGAGTTCCAGTAGAGGCCAGGGCAGCACCCGGCGCAGCTGGGGCGGCGATGGCCACAGGGCGCTGGCTGCTCCGTGACGGCGCGGGAGCCGGGGAAACTGAGCCCCATTCCCTCACACCCTGCCCGCCAGCAGGGGCTGCGTGGCTCGCTTACAGGAAGTTCAAGGTACTTATGTCCTCAGATGCTGGATTATTCTAGCCCACAGGGAGACTTGGCCCAACGAGGGGGACCATCCTGGGCATGCGGGACCCCGGGAATCTACAGAGAAGTACAACAAATTCTTAGGCAGCTGGGAACGAGACGGGCCATCTGCACCCCGGTCTGTGAAGGCCCTGACGGGGCCACGTCACGGCAGGAAGGAAAGCCAGCTCCGCTCGGCCCCGCCGCTAGATATGGCCTGCTCACAGGCACGCAGACCCCACCTGTGCAACGAGACATTCGGGGTGCTGTGGGAGAGACCCGGGGCCGAGACGGAGCTCCAAACGCTACCCCCAATCGACCCGAAAGGGTCTGGAGAAAGTAACCTGGAAGCACATGGACTTGACCTCGTTGCTGCGGGGCCCCCACTGAACAGAGCCGTCGCCTGTGGAAAGCCTTACAACCCGAGCAACGATGCCAGTCAACAAAGTCCCCCTGACGCTGCCAACTGGGCTTTCTCCCCCAGCCCGAGAACGTGGGGGGTCTCCCCAGACTAGGGGACACACCGGGTCCGGGATGCTACCAGGTCAAACTCTGATGGGTGAATTCCACCTGAGGGCTAATCAAACCAGTGCTGAGGGCAAACACCATCTGGGAACCTGGGAACCTGACCCCCTCAGAGAGTAAGTATCACACAATACACGCCACACAGGGACAGAGGAGAAACCCTCCGAGGGCGGCACAGAGTGAGCACCAAACACCCTGCCCTGGCGCTTCTCACGGCCCCGCCTGGCCCACGGAAGGGCAGGAAGGCTCCTGGCCAGTGACGGCAGAGGACCCAGGACCGTGGCTGTGCCCACCACTGCCGCCACCGTCTTAGCTTGGCCACGGTCCCAGGAGGGTATCGCGCTGTGCCGGTCTCAGCAAATGCCTCTTTCCATATCCCCTTGGCCACTGAGCCACAAGATCAGTCTGCCTTCACACGGGAGGGGCAACGATGGACCTTGCAAGTACCCCCCCAAGGTTACCTGCACGGCCCCAGCAGAGGTCACAGGAGGGCAGCCGAACACCTGTCCCTGTCGTCCTTCCCACACCAGGAGGATGGGCTCATCACACTCACGCCCTACTGTTCACACGGGAACACTGGCATCTGTCGCAGGCCATCCTGCAGGCTCTGCTGGGGGGCATCCGAGCATGAGAGGCCGGGCAGTGAACCCATAGAAAATTCAAGGCCCAGGCACTGCCATTAAGATTTTGGGAGTCAGGGGCGCCTGGGTGGCACAGCGGTTAAGCGTCTGCCTTCGGCTCAGGGCGTGATCCCGGCATTATGGGATCGAGCCCCACATCAGGCTCCTCTGCTATGAGCCTGCTTCTTCCTCTCCCACTCCCCCTGCTTGTGTTCCCTCTCTCACTGGCTGTCTCTATCTCTGTCAAATAAATAAAAATAAAATCTTTAAAAAAAAAAGAATTTGGGAGTCATTTTGTCGGCGAAGACAGGCCTCATCTCGGACACTGTGACTGAGGGACAAGAAGCACGTTTATCCAGCCCCTAAGAACATGAAAGAGGCGTGCAAGCCTTGGCAGGGGTTTCTGGAGTCTGGAGGACTCTTCGTCCCCACCTGGCACAGCGCCTCTGTCCCCAAAACCCGCTGGTAAAGAAAGGGTACGGGCGGGAGTGGGGGCCACAAAGCAAGCCGCCTGAAGAGGCAAAATACTAGTAAAGCAGATGAAGGCTCTGGGCGGCTCCGAGCCGGGCAGCCACTGGAGCTCGAGGGGTTTGTGACTCTGGAAGGTGTGGGCTGGGCGCTGTGGCAGTGACGACAGACGGGGAGAGCGCCCCTAGGATTTTGGTCCCAGCTTGGGAAGGAGACAGAAACGAGACATCCCTCCAGACAGCAACGACCGTGTGCGCACGCTCCCCCAGGGCAAGCCTCTCCGGGAGAAACAGAGCTCAGCAGCCACAGCTCAAGTCAGAGCATTCTGGCCGGTGATCACTCCCAAGCCCCAGGCCTTAGCCCTCCGCACTGACTGCGGGTGGCTCTAAGGGGGTCCCGCCTGTGGCGCGGATGGTGGGAAGCGGAGGGGTGGTTCATGAATGAGCCCCTGCGGGGTCAGGATATATGAAAAGACAGATGGGATCACCTGCAAGAGGCCAAGGCATCCTCACTGTGTTCCACATCCGGGCTCCTGGACACTGGCAGTCGAGAGAGGCCCTGGCCCACGTACGAGCCCCAGTAGCTGACCTTTAGCAGCCAGCCAACTAGGTGCATAGGACGGGCGCCCACCGTTGCACCGGTGGGAGGGCAGACTGCTGAGGAAGCCAGACTGCCCTTAAAATACAATGACTTGGTTAATTCAGTAACAACACGTCCCATGTGTTCTAAATCATGCCCTAGGCAACTAGCAAAGCCATCTGGGCTGTCCTCCTGAGTTTGCAGCGGCAAGAAACCGGCTAATTGATGACAGTGGCCCCGCCCTCCACGCCTCGGTGTGGGCGGTCACGGCCTTGGGCCCAAGCGGAGCACTGCCCGCTGCCTGTGGAGACCGGGCTGCCACCGTTGAGACTGAAAAGAGGCTGAGTACCGTGTACAGATCCTCTCATCAACTGGACCGTGACGGAGGGTCACATTTCAAAGGTCCTGACGTGCAACTGGACAGAAGGACATGATACGTAATGGAGGATCCATGACCCCTCTAACCTGCGAGGAGCAGGGCTAGTAGACAGGAAAACAGGATTTGAAACCGGATGCCATTACTACCAGGCAAAAGCATCTTGGCTAGGGGGACCAAGTCCTGTCCCAGGCTTTAGCACGTCCGAACCATCCACCAGCAGGGCCTGTTGCTCCGCAGGCCAGACTGGGGACCCCTGCCGAGACAGCCGACACTGTGCAAGAAACCGCCGCCTTCTCCCCATGGGCCAACGTGCTGTGCTGCTGAGAACGCCAGGCTCCACCACGCTGGGAAAGGGGTCATCTACTGAAATGCACGCTGGGATGGTCCCCCCAGGACGGGGACGTTACCTCCCACCCCTGGGCGGGGGGCAACCGCATCTCCTCCGGGATCCCGCTGGCCTGCTGCCGGCTGCACCTGCAGAAATCACTACACCTGGAGCAGTGCGCAAACCTTGGAAGAGGGGAGGTGGGGGTCCTGAGCTGGCTTATCCTGCCCCCCCTCCTCACGCCTGACAGCGCTGCTTCTCGCGGCCAACAAGAAGCAAAAGCTGCCAACCTCCCTCTTCTCAGGGCCACAAAGTATGGGTCTTCCGGTGATACCATCACTTGGCACTTTGTTCCTTGCATGGGATGGAGAACGTGAAAACACAGACAGGAGCCCCTACTGAATGCACCCAGCACACCGTGAACGGCGGGTGCCCGAGCCTGTCCTTACCACTCACTGAAACGCCTCTAAGAGCGAAACTGCCCTCCAAGATAGGATGCACCTGAGCCATTATCCAAACAACGTTCTGTGTTTACACCTGATGAGTCCGCTCACGCACCATCTTTAGTAAATCACATAAATAAGGACACAAGTGAATACCCTGAGTGATCTCATCTCCAGCCTAGGGGATATTAATAAATCAATGGTTTGGATCCTGGGGTGCTTAGAGGAAGAAGTTACCACTGATTTGGGGAATTAGTCTTTTTTTTTTTTTTTTTTGAAGATTTTATTTGAGAGAGAAAATGTGAGAAAGAGCACACAAGTAGGGGTAGTGGCAGAGGAAGAGGGAGAAGGCGACTCCCCACTAAGCAAAGAACCCGACACAGGGCTCGACCCCAGGACCCTGAGACCATGACCCGAGCCGAAGGCAGATGCTTCACCGACTGAGCCCCCCAGGCACCCCAGGAAATCACGGTCTTCATCTGTTTTCTCCTGCCTGTGTCCCATGTTGCTGTGGCATCTGCCTCGAACACAGCCAGACAGCTACCAAAGGAGCCCCCTCCATGCTGGTGAAACCCCTGCTGACCACTCAGGACACACGGCAGGAAACAGGGTCATGTGGGATTTTAAGAGCTGGTCACAAGGGTCAGCGAGTTAGCGAAGGTCACGGAGAGGATGGGACCACCAGCTGACGTGCAAGCTGGACCCTGGCAAACGGAGGCTCCTCACCCCTTTCCCTGTCTTTGGAATGCACATCCCACTTGCCTTCCCCACCAGAGGCTGCCCCAAAGACAAAGCCTTGGGACAGTGACGCGGTGTACAGGCTACCTCGCGGTACCGCATTTCGCTTCACTGCGCTCCGCAGAGAGTGTGCACTTTTTACAAACTGAAGGTGCCATCTTCCCATCTGCTCACTGCGTGTCGCTGGGCCACATTTTGGTCATTCTCGCAATATCTCAAAACTTTTTCATTAATATAGTATTTGTTACGGTGTTCTCTGATCACTGATTATGACTCACCAAAAGCTCCGATGATGCTTAGCATTTCTTAGTAATAAAGTACATATGCTGTTTTTCTAGACCTAACGATCTTGCGCACTTCACGGACTACCCTATGGTATACACCTCTCTTTCATAGGCACTGGGAAACCAAAACGTTCATGTGACTCACTTTATTGCACCGATCTGGAACCGAACCCACAAGACCTCCAATGCGGGCCTGTATGTGACTGCACCCAGTGAAGCCCTCTATATACGCTTTTAAGATTCCGGCGGGTGGGTGCAGGGATCTGCTCATCTTCCAGCTACTGAAGGCAAGACTTCTATGAAGCTCACTTATTACTAACCCTGCCACACGTCAACCTGGAGTGGCCTGCCTCTCTGGCCCTACCCTGTGTGTATGGGGGCTGGTTTCAGATTGCACCTGGCAAGCTCCCAAGGAGTTTGCAAACCAATGTTATCAGAAAAAGAAATGAAGAGAACAATCCCATTTACACCCGTATCCACAAAAACCCAAAAAACCAGAAATAAACTCAACCAAGGAGGTGAAACACCTATACTCTGAAAACTCTAAGATACTGATGAAAGAAACTGAAGGTGACACAAATGAAAAGATTTTCCATGCTCATGGATTGCAAGAATATTGTTAAAACGTCCATACTACCCGAAGCACTCCGCAGATTCAATGCAATTTCTAACGAATTCCACTGGAAACTTTACAGACACAGAACAATCCTAAAATTTGTATGGAACCATGAAAGACCCGAACAGCCAGAGCACTCTTGAGAAAGAGCAAAGCTAGAGATCTCACGCTCTCTGATCTTGAACTACAGGACAAAACTCTAGCAATCAAACAGTATTGGTGCTGCATAAACAGACACACAGATCAATGAAACAGAATACAGGGCCCAGAAATAAGCTCATACTTATATGGCCGATTAATTTATGACAAAGGAGCCAAGAATATACAACAGGGAAAAAACAGTCTCTTCAATAAGGGTGTTGGAAAAACCGAGGCCACGAGCAAAAGAATGAAACTGGACGGTTTTTCCAAAGACAGATGGCCAACAGGTACACGAAGAGGTGCCAGGGAAATGCGTATCGAAACCACAATGAGATCTTACACCTGTCAGAGTGGCTATTACCAAAAAGACAAGACAGGAGTGTTGGCAAGGATGTGGGAAAAAGGAACCCTCCTGCACTGTTGGTGGGAATACAAACTGGTGCAGCCACTGTGGAAAACACTATGGAGCTTCCTCAAAAAATTGAAAACAGAGCTACCATACAAGCCAGCAATTCCATTTCTAGGTATTTATCCAAGAAAAAGGAAAACACTAATTCAACAAGGTATCTGGACCCTGTTTACTGATTTATAATCACCAAGACATGGAACGTGTCTGCTGTTAGATGAATAAAGAAAACATGTTAACTACACACGTGTATGTACACACACGTATACACACAGGAATATTATTCAGCCACAAAAAAGAAGAAAATATTGCCATTTGTGACCACACGGATGGACCTTAAGGGGATAATACTAAGTGAAATAAATCAAACAGAGAAAGACAAATACTGTATGTTCTCACTCAAGTGGAATCTCTAAAAAAAAAAAAACAAAAACAAAAAACCAACTCATAAATACAGAGAATAGATTTGTGACTGCGAGGAGGTTGGCTGCAAAAGGTGTAAAGGTGGTCAAAAGGTACAAATTTCCAGTTATAAGATACATAACTCCCAGCGATCTAATGTACAGCATGGTGACTATAATAAATACTGTATTGCATATTTCAAAGATGCTAAGAGATCTTAAAAGTTCTCATCACAAGAGGGGGGCACCTGGGTGGCTCAGTCAGTAAAGCGTCCGACTCTTGATACGGGCTCAGGTCATGATCTCAGGGCCATGAGATCAAGCCGAGCCCTGCTTCAGACTCCATACTAGGTACTGAGTCTGCTTGAGATTCTCTCTCTCCCTCTGCCCCCCAATTCCTTAAAAAGAAAAAAGAAAAAAGTTCTCATAACAAAAGAAAAAAAATTTCTGTAATTATGTGTGGTGACAAATGTTACTTATTGTAGCAATTATTTTCCAATATACACACATATCAAGTCATTGCACTGTCTACCTGAAACTAATGTTACATGTCAATTATACCTCAGGGGGGGAAAAAACGCAAAATAATCTGGTAATGTGTGTTTAAGCACATTGTTTTGGAAGGATTTCTCCTAAATCTTGAATTCTGAATAAACTGGATTTAACAAATAAAAAACAAGAAGGTGCAAAGTACAGAGGAAAGATGAATTTGGTCTGCCACACGCTGTGGCTGCGGTGTTTGTGGAACACAGAGGTGAACCTGAGGGTGGGAATACAGAGAGAAATCTAGACCGGGAGACACAAATCATCAGGGTTGAGAAACAGGCCTCAGAGCCAGAAAAACGGCAGGATACAGAAGAACTTAGGATGGAACTCCCAAGAACATCAACGTTAAGGGATGGAGAAAGTGAGGCTTTGGAAGGAGAGGGAGAAACTGCTGGAAAAGTATGAGAAAACCAGAGTGCAGTCACCACCACTCCTCCTCTCTCTTCCCCCGGATCCCTGTTTCCCAGTGGCCCCAGGCACCTCCCCCAGAGGAGGGCAGCCAGGCAGGGTTCTCAGCTCACCTAGAAGCCCGACCCTGGTAGGAGAAGCCTTGTCTCTTGAAATAATCAACTGCATCATCAGAGTTGGTCTTGAGAGTGTTCACCCGCACAAATCGAGGCACCTGGGAGGCTGGGAAAACAATCAGCAGTGAGTGGGCAGGATTGCGGCCCTCTCCCCTGAGGGCCTGAGAGCTACCCTCCTCCCCACAACTCCTACCAGCTCACCTGTGCCAGGCCTGGATCCCACCTCCAACAGGTCCTCGTTACGGCTCACACATCGCTGAACCTTGAGCCGGGCCAACTCGGCCTTCAGCCTTGCCCGGTGCCGGTCCAGCAAAGGTTTCCATCGGCCCCCGCCCCCTCTAAAGCCTTTCCCCAGCAACAACTCATACACTAGCACCTGGGGATGGGGAAAGAACGAGAAAAAAAACCTAAGCATTAGTGTCTTGGAACTCCACAGCGTTGAACTGGAAGAGCTAAGCAAACCACTTAGGCAAGCAGTAACAGGTAAAAATGAGGTATTCCGCCCAAGACCACAAAAGAGATTAATGGCAGACAGGAGAGCTGAGCCCCCTGTCTTGCTTCCCGGTCCCGAACCGCCTCCCCAGGGCTGCTCACCAGCAGAGCTCTGGATCCCCACCCTCCCCCTTGCCAACATCGCCCAATTTTCTTTTAGCTAGAGTCCTCCCCACGGCACTTCCGTTCTTATTTAATTTCCAACTAGGCTCAAAGGTACAGCACTTTCATGCCACCTCGAATAATGACGCGGCTGGAGACTGCTCATTTCACAGAGGAGACTTGCTCAAGTCACGCCGTGGACCGCACGGCGCTGAGACCAGGTCCGGAGAGACTCACAGCTCAGCCCCTACCCACCCGCCCCGCGCCCTGGTCCCCGCTACCTTGGCCAGGTGCGGCCGCAGCTTCTTCTCGGCGCGGAGGAGGCCGGCGCTGGCGATCACGGCGTCCAGCACGGCGGAGTAGCGCTGCGTCTCGCACACCAGCGCGTACAGCTGCTTCACGTTCTGCGCGCGGCCGAGAAGACACCGGCTGAGGCGGGGGCCCGGCCCGGCTGGCCCCCTCCCCAGCCCCCTTCTCGCCCCCCGCCGAGCCCGATCCCCGCTACCTGGAAACTGCTGGCGTACACCAGTCCTTTGATGGAACCCTGTCGGCTCTCCACGCCCGCCAGCACAGACGCAGCCGTCGCGTACAGAGCCATGTTTCGCTCCCACGCGCCTTTACGGCTCTGTCGCGAAGCACGCACGCCTCGGCACCGCCCTGTCCGTCCGCACTTCCGGGTCAAAGGGCACGGAGGTTCCGACCCGGAAACCCCTGTGCCTTTATAGGGCTCCTGAGCCCTGTGTCAGGTGGAGCGCTGGGAGAGCGTTTCCCCCTCCTTTTCGTACCTCTTTTCTTTCTTTCCTTCCAATCCTTGCCAATCTGATAGGCAATGGAATTTTACTGCTGTTTTAATTTCTGTTATAGAGGTTGACTATTTTGTGTTTATTGATCCTTTGTATTTTGTTATAACATGTTAATATCTTTTGGTCACTCTTATACCATTTCTTAGTGCCCCTTGTGTATTAACCATATATACTTCGTCTTGGGTATATTTTTAAGTTTACTTTTGCTTTTTAATGTGGTTTATATTTTTGGACCTGTTTTCATTTCTAAAAATTATAATTTCTGGGGTGCCTGGGTGGCACAGCGGTTAAGCGTCTGCCTTCGGCTCAGGGCGTGATCCTGGCGTTATGGGATCGAGCCCCACATCAGGCTCCTCCGCTAGAGCCTGCTTCTTCCTCTCCCACTCCCCCTGCTTGTGTTCCCTCTCTCGCTGGCTGTCTGTCAAATAAATTAATCTTTAAAAAAAAAATTACTTCTGCCTTTGGTGTCATACCCCTTCTTCATACCTTTAAAATATAGCAATCACTGTGGCTTCATTTTTTTACACTTAAATCTTTAACCATTTAGAATTCAGTTTGGAACATGACATAGGAAGAGAGCTTTGTCTCCAAACGGCTGGCTTTTCATGCATTGCAATAATTGATTTATAGGCAAGTTTCCCCAGCTGACCTCTGGGGTAACAGGAATTTTATAGGATTTGCCTCTGTCCCCAGCACCCATGTGGTTATTGTACACATTAATTTGATTGACTAAATCCAGTACACGTGTATCTCATGTATTCAAGTAGACAGGCCTCCGTGGACCAGACTACTCCTGCCTGTACATCCTATTGCCAACAGCACATCAGCAAGCATCTTGCAAAGGGGTTGACTCTAGTCTACATCAAAATTGTTTAAAGGTTTAACCCAGTCCTGTGGCTCTAGGTTAGTTAATAGTGACCTTTGAGTGGAAACCCCACCCCCAACTGAATAACATCTATTTTATTTTCTTCATAGCACCTGTTCCATATGTAGTTTTGATTTATTCTCTAGCTGGCTCCATGAGGGCAAATCCTGTTTGACACTCATCTACCCATACCTCCTAAATCAGTGTTCTTCTCACAGTAAGGACCTAACATCCGTTGCGTGAGTGGAGGAGTGAATGAATGGAGCACAAAATGGTATGGACAGCTGGACAGCCAGCTGTGCCAGTTAACCCATCCTAAAACAATCTCAATCCCCACTCCTTCAGGTGAATAGTAAACAAGTGCACCAATATTACTTAAGTCCATAGTTGATTCAATTTTCTTGGCTTTTACCTGATGTCTATTTTCTGTTCTTAAGTCTCATCTGGGACACCACATTAAATTCAGTTGTCGTGTCTCCTTGGCAACTCTTGGCTGTGACAATTTCTCAGACTTTCCTGGTTTTTTATGACCTTGATGGTTTTAAGGAATCCTGTTCAGTGTTTTGTAGAATGTCTCTCAATTGGGATTTGCCTGATTTTTTTTTTCTCATGATCGGATTGGGGTTATGGGTTTTTGGAAGACTACAGGTAAAGTAACATCCCTCATCAGATCACATCAAGGCATACAGTATCAACAGGACCTTCACTGTTGTTAACCTTGATCACCTAGCTCAGGTAGTGTTCTTCACATTTCTCCACTGTAAACTAGTCTTTATCCTTCTGTTCCCTCTGGAAAGAAGTCACTACACACAGCCCACCCTTTAAGGAGTAGGGAGTTATACCCTACCTCTTCGAGGGCAAAGTAGCTACATAAATTATTTGGAATTCTTCTGCAGAATTCTCTCTTCTCCCAGATTTAATTAGCCAATCATTTATCAGTATGGACTCATGGATATTTACTTTATACTTTGAGTTGTAATCCAATAGAGATATCCCCCCTTTTTTTTAAGTAGGCTCCACACCCAGCGTGGAGCCCAATGTGGGGCTTGATCTCACCACCCTGAGATCAAGACCTGAGCTGAGATCAAGAGCTGGATGCTCAACTGACTGAGCCACCCAGACACCGCTGTCCCCCACTTTCTGAAAGCTTGCATTACACCACTTCACTTTTATGAAAGACCTACAGTAGTACCGGTTTTCGTTAACTGAAAGAAATCCTGAGGATTTTCACTTTTATGAAAAAAGGGGAAAAGTAAAAATGGTATTGTTTTGCAGCAAGCCCTTGTAGAGGGCCAAGCAGTGAGAGGGGCGCTGTCAAGCTCCTTCCCCAAAATCTACACACGCAGCATCTCAGCATCAAGCCTCCATAACCCGAACTGTGCTTTATCTCGACTGACTGTGTGCGTTCACTTGCAAGATGTATCCGAAGGTAAGAAAAGCTTAAAAACAGCTAATATGGGGGGTCTGGGAACACTAAAAAACTTTTCCATATAAAGTAATGTAAGTGCTGCTTCTCATTACTCCACTTCAACTAATAACAGATTTCATAGAAACTCTCTTTCTGATAGTGGGGAAAACTGTACTATTTTATTTTGTCCCTCAAATTTTTCCCATTTTGGCCGCTGGGAGTTGGCCCTCACATCCCTTTGAAAGGCCCCTGTTATTGCAGGGGCTTTTCACAACTTTGTGAGCGCTTCCTAGCACTACAAGCAACTTCTGGCTCAGCGTATTTCCTGCCAGTCCTAGAAGCAACCATTTCTCCAAGGAGCCCTGGTTCATTTTCATTGGAGGATGGCCTTTAGGAGCCAAGATGTGGATGCTAAGTGACCTGTGCCTTATAATGTCTAATATGGAACCACTAGAAAACTTCAACCTACATATGTGGCTCATGTATTTCTATAGGACAAGAGTTTTAATCTCCTCTATCCTAAAAATGCCTTCTCTTAATCCCACCTTCTCTCAAAATTTGTGACCCAATTTTCTTCCTTTCCCCACCCAGCTGCTTAAAACAACAGTCAGCAGTGATTGCCTTTACTTCCTCCTCACGTGCTACATACCTCCCTGCAGTCTGTCTCCCATGCTAGTCCACAGATATGGCTTCCTCCAACGCCACCAAGAATCTCCTAATATTCCTCAGGCCTTTCCTGCTGAGGCTGGCTTTCACGGCACTGCGGGGCACACCTTCTCTGTTGGAAAGCTTTGGCTTCCATGATCTTTGCTGCTGGCACACCCTCCCAGTTCTCTGATCATTTCTACATTTCTTTGGCAACCTTGTCTAAGCTGCTTCTTAAATTCTGCTGTTCCATCCTCTGACCTCCTTCCCGTGGGCTAGTATTTTCTCCCTAGGCAGACTCTCCCACTCCCTCACTGTCATTACTACAGAACAAAGTTAATATACACTAAAGTAGTATCAATGGTCCTCCATGGTCTAGCCTCCAGCCCCTCTGCAGGTCCAGCTCCAGCTGCGACACCCCTCCGTGAACTCGAACCCAAAAGCTCTTCTCCTCTGCCTGTCTTCCACTTCTTTCAGCTTAATTGCCAACTCCACATAATGAACTGCTCTTTCACCTGCCTTCTCCATACTGAATGGATCTTTTGGTTGCAAGCACAATTATTAACTCTGGCCAGCCAAACAAAAGAGGGCATTTACTGAGTGCAGAGGTAGGTCACTGTGTCTGTCAGCATCTGGCGGGGCAGAGGTGAGCACACAATGGTAGTTGAGGTGAACTTAAAAAGGGAGTATTTATGAAAGGATGGTCAGAGTTAAGGGAAACTAGAGGTGGTGCAGTAATCAGGGCTAGTGACAGCACTGCTCACGGCCAGGCCTGAAGGAACAAGGGAGAGCAACAGAGGAAGTGGCCACCTGCCAAGGATCTTTAGATGAGGAAAGCTGCCAACCCACAGCCCAGCAGGCAGGAAACCAGAAAAATAAGCACCTTGAACTCCCTCTCCTGCCCTTGGATCTCCTGCCAGTCCCTTCCATCTGCTGAACCCAACAGGAAGCCAGAGGGTTTTGCATTCCATTGGGGCCAGTCTCCCAGGACGGAGAACAGGGTGGAGAAGGTAGGGGGGAGGGAGAGTGGATATAGAGGGCCACAATCTTCAGCCAAATCGTGGAATTGAAGAGCTGCATAACCAAAAACCAGGTCTGTAAGGTGTCAAACACACAGCAACCAAGGCCAAGGTCCGAAAGATTCAGCTGGTAAAGGTATAACAAGCATCTTTTAATTCAGACAGCTTATTACTTACATAGGCAGATGATCAGTCAAAGGTGCCAGCTCCACATGGTGCTAGTTGTACACAACAGGAAGAGGACTACGAGGGTTGGGGGATTTCCCATTGCTGAGAAGCCAGTTCTAGACTTAGTTAAGCTGTTTTATAGTCTACAGCTCTACTCGGAGGGAGGCAGGGCAGGAAGTTTCACACTTATCAGAGCCTGGGAGGCGACCTCTCCTAACAGCCTCCCATGGGATAAGGTCAGAGCCTCACAAACCTCCCATCCTCTCGGGTTCCTGGAGGATCACTCCGACAGGTGGCAGGTCAAGCCTCTGCCTGTGTGGCCCATGTGGGTAAGCATCAGGGCACTAGGACAGAGTGGTTGCCCAGGGGAGTCGCTCAGGCAGCTCTACAGAGCTCAGTGGCACAAGGCTGAGGAGCTTCTCTCTAAAGCACCAGGTGTCAGATATCTCAGCCCCAACCATTCTCTTCCAACTTTCAAATTCTTGGGAGAGAATTCAGCTGTCCCAGCTTTGGTCTGGCGTGAACACCATCAGCTGTGGCCAGGGGCAGACTCGCCATGAGCAGATGGGGGCTCTAGGCCCGCTCCCACGTGCCCAGCAACTTTCAGGGATAGGCCATGCCCGTCTGGACCCTACTTGCTTCTGCTCTGAAGAAGTGTTATTTCCATCTCAACTAATGGAAAGGGAGATCGAGAGAGGTCTTTGAAGATAGCAGTAACAGAGTGACTAACCACAGACCAGCCGGCCCAGGGTAGAGGGGACTTTTGGCTGACCAGAGGCTGGAGCTGCTTTTAAAGACCTGAGTATAGGGGCGCCTGAGTGGCGTAGTCGTTAAGCATCTGCCTTCGGCTCAGGGCGTGATCCCAGAGTTCTGGGATCGAGCCCCACATCAGGCTTCTCTGCTAGGAGCCTGCTTCTTCCTCTCCCACTCCCCCTGCTTGTGTTCCCTCTCTCACTGGCTGTCTCTGTCAAATAAATAAATAAAATTTTAAAAAATAAAAAAATAAAAAAAATAAAGACCTGAGTATAAACCAGTATTTATGTACAGCAGCTAATATTTGCAAATCATTTAAAGAGAAAGATAATGTCACATTTATTATCCTTAAGTTCACGACGACAAAGAGAATTACGTGTGGGAATGTTTTCACCTTCAGTTAAGAGTAAGCAGAAAGCATGGTTAGGAGGATCAAGGGAAGCCTATCTTAACCCATGGACACCAAGGCCTTGCTCTGCTGGTCAACAGGCAGGTGAATAACCTGGCAAAAAGGTTAATAAATATGCCCCTGGCTGATAGGAAAGGGATTAAGGTCCTTTTCTTCTTATTAGAGGTTTCCAGGAACACACAGGCACGAAGACTTCCCAAACAGTAAAGAACGTCATCTCTGCTCGCCGAACCCAGCAGACCCACCAGCAACGCTACAGCTTGGTGGGCTGTGGGGGGGTGAGGTGGGCAGGCCCACTGGGCGCGGGCAGCACCATCGGCAGCGCGTTGCTGCCCCTTTCGTGCCAGCACGTATCCAGGATGGGGTAGAGCTTGCCCTGGAAGTCAGCCTGGAATGTGTAGAGCAGCCGCAAGTCATCGGGGCGGTCGGCATCAAAGAAAGTGAGCTCTCCGTGCTCATAGTGCAAGTAGACGCCAATGCGGTGGGGGTGGCCGGCCACGGGCAGGGGCACCCGAGGGCAGCCAAAGGCCTCATACACACGACCCTCCTTCAGGCCGATGAGCCACACGCCGTTCTCAGGGGACTTGCTCAGCTTGCCCTTGCGACTGGCTGTGCCCTTGATGACGCCCAGGCGCCAGTCGCTCTTGTTGCCCACCACCACCTCCCAGTAGTGACGGCCCCAGGAGAAGCCCCGGCTGGCCAGGACACAAGTGCTGTAGTCAAAGCGCTCAGGTTGGCTGGCATGCCGCTGGGCCAGAAGCCCACACTGCACCACCGTGTTGCCCTTGGAGAGTTCCAGGAGGGGGTGGGCGGTGGCAGGGTCTAGCTTCAGGGACTCCGGGGCTAAGAAAGATCAAAGAAGTGTTTTGAAGCTACGCAGAAGGCG
Organism: Ailuropoda melanoleuca; assembly: GCF_002007445.2. Lineage (NCBI taxonomy): Eukaryota > Metazoa > Chordata > Mammalia > Carnivora > Ursidae > Ailuropoda > Ailuropoda melanoleuca. The sequence continues at coordinate 8,942,488 of NC_048227.1, forward strand.
GCATACCCTGCCGCGAAGGAGTTTGATTGGAGGCCCTGGGCTCCTCAGGGGAGGGACTGCAATGGCCTCATCCCTGTATCTGAGGAGCCTTCTAAGAAGGGGCCAGGCACAGAAGAGGCAACCCTAAGGATGCTTGCTGAATGCATGAACAACTCCTGAAGGGTGGGAAAATGGACAGTTGTGAGGGAGGCATTCTGGTTAAGGGAAAGGGCATGCACTGGGGGCGCCTGAGTGGCTCAGTCCATTAAGTGTCTGACTCTCAATTTCGGCTCAGGTCATGATCTCAGGGTATAAGATTAAGCCCTGTGTTGGGCTCCACACTCAGCAGGGAGTCCACTTGGGATTCTCTCTCCCTCCACCCTCCCCCAACTCGAGTGCTTGCTCTTTAAATAAAATCTTTTTAAAAATTAAAAAAAAGAAAGAAAGAAAGAAATTATACAACTTCTTTTTGGCCAGTAAGAGCTGGAGCTCAGCTTGAGTCCAGCGTGTGTGGTGGAACACCTAAGCCGCACTCCAGTCTTCTGTGCCCACCCTACAGGGCAGCCCTCAGCAAAGAGAACCGGTTGGAGCCTTACCTGGCAGAACTTTTCGGAAGAGCCTCTTCCACACGGTCAGCTTGATGTCAGCCTGGTGGAGGCCTGGCTTGAAGGAGATGGGGCTGAAAGTGCCTTCCAAAGGCCGGGCCTGCTGGAGCTCTGCTCTGAGGGTGACGGTTCACCATGACGGCGGAGCTACACGCCGACCCCACCCCTTCACCCTCATACCAGTCCAACAAGCCAGCCGCAGGGCAGAAGCCTGTGCACTCATGATGCCTGTCATTTCCTCCCCTCCACCCCACTCTGAGTGCCTGCCCCCTTCCTGGAAGGGGAAACTCCACATCAGGGCAGGCCCAAGACCAGCAGCATCACCTGGGGGCTTGCTAGAAATGCAAATTTCTCAAGTCCCACCCCAGACCTGCTGAATCAGAAAGTGATTACTAGAGCCCAGTGGTCTGATGCAATGAGCCGTCCAGGCGGTCCCGAGGTACACTAACGTTTGAGGACTGACCGCTTCCCTATATTGGACGACCCTGGCCCCTAGCCACAGCTGGAGTGGGCACCTGCTCCCAATCAGCTTCAGTGTCCACTCATTTAAACCAATGTTCCTAACCCAGTTGTTCGTAAGACTAAAGGAAATGTGAAAAAACAAGGAGCCTCTCACAATCAAGGTCTGACGAAGGCAAAGGAACTACATGGCTATTCATTTGTTGGGACTGGAACATGGATTCAATCCCTTCCCACAAGCCATGGTTCAGGATTCGTGGCCCCTCGTTCTGGCTCTTACATCTCCCATTCGTTGCCCGTTCTGCCCTGCATCATACGTTTTACCCCAGTCCCACACCCTACTTCACCTTTTCCCATAAGCATTCCCCACTCTCCTTGCCTGGTCAATACCTGTCCTCTGCCCTAAGCTCGTCCACCACGGTGTCAATCCCCCCACCCGCAACCCCAGTCATCTTCTGTTATTTCTGTAGCTCGTGTGAACTTCTATGGTTTTAGATACCCACAGTGATGGAACCATAGTTTGCCATCGTCCTCCCACTAGTCTTTGAGACCCTTAAAGGCAGGGGCATGTTCCCTGGGCTCAGCACAGAGCCAGATGTGGGCAGCTGCTGAAGGCACTGGTACAGCTGAAGACAGGAAGTGGTGGAGAGGAGCCATCAGATCCAAGCTGAGAGCTCCCTCCAAGGTTATTACCTGGAGGTCATGGAGTGATATTTCTGGAAGACAAGACAGGAGAGTTAAGGCATGGGGGAGGCTCTTGGGACCTGGGGACCTCGGCATGGGGGACACTCCCTTCTCCACTAACCCGGATGAACTCGTGGTGACTCTCATTATTGAACTGCTCCAGCACGTGCTCGGCCTGGACCAGCCGCTCCTGAGTGCCCTGGGCCTGCTCCAGCTGCATGTCCAGGGAGGCCACGAGGCCGCGGGTATGACCCTCCAACCCCTCCAGGCAGCGGGCCTTCTCCTCATCCACCAGGTGGTGCAGCTCCTGGAACTCGCGACGAATCACCCAGCTGAAGACATCAGATTCATTCTGGGACAAGGAGGGGCTGGTCACAGCTGAAACCTAAGCCAGAACTGCCTGGCTATGGCTGACATCGGTGTCCCCAGGCCCTGGCAGCTTAGGCCTTCTTGGGCCTCCAGCTGGAGCTGGTTCTAGTAGTTGAGTTGTAGGGCTGACTCCTGCTCGATGTTCCCACTGTGCTGGGCATCCTACATGTGGCCACGGGGAGGGCAACAGAGGCAGGGGAGAGACTGGCACCCAGCTCTCACTTCTAACAGAGTGGTTCTGCTTGCATCTACCTTAACTTTTTAAACGTGCACATCAGATTTAGCTTTAGTGCAGGATTCCACAACTGGGAAAAAAAAAAAAAAAGTCTGCAAGGCCCTGGGAGAGCGGACTTTAGACAGCCAGGATTCCGTGTGTGACCCTGAGTTCAGCCTCCATCAGGCAGGGGTAATGCCACCTCCCTCTGAGGGTGAGGAGGTTAACCGAGAGGACTCTCAGGGGACGATGGCCTCCGGCTCCTGTTTCACAACTGCCTGCAGGGCCCGGGCTCCACACCCTCCTGGACTGTACGGATGGAGCTCTCAGGGATCTGTCCTGCACACCTGACCACCCCACCCCAACCTGCAATGACACGCAGACAGGTGAAAGAATGTTGTTTGTGAGACTCGTGCTGCATGAGTGACCTTGGGAGCCTGGTTAGTGGACATTAGCTGCCTCCAGGTCAGAACTGGCCCTTCTGGTCTAGATACCAAGAGCTGTAAATCTTGCCTTACATCCCCCCCTGGAATGGAATCTGGGAGAAGGGGCAAGCACACCTAGCACAGGCTCCTTGAATACGTAAAGACGTGAGGACACAGAAATGCAGCTCGCTCCAACCTGCACATAGGCGAACAGATGTTTAACTTCATTTGCCCTGTAAATACGTCCCTTATGGGGATGGTCAGTTGGAAATCTCACCTTGGCCCAGGCCCCTCCGTCGAGACTCCAGCCTGGCTGTCTCCATGGGGCTTCCCCAGCTAATGAGGTTGGATGTTGTAAGTACCTGGTTTGACGTAACTCTGTCTTATTCTTCTTTACTGCTTACTATTGCCCTCATCTATGTGCAGATTTCTCTTTTCTTCTTTCTACTTCTATTAGATTTTTATACCATCAATAAAGTGTTTTTTCTCCTTCAAAACTGAGAGTACCACTGCCGTGAATCTCCCAGTCCCAGTGTGCCTGTCACTCAGAAAAAGCAGAAAGCCACCAAGCCTTTCCACACCTCTGCTCCAAGGTGCTGGGCAGGCACCACACAGACTGTCAAAGTCAAACAGACACAGAGGGCAGGAGAGTCATGCCCACACTTTGAGCTGTTTACCTCTGGGACTTAGGTTCTGTGTTATCTCATTCCCAAGGACAAGAGGAACACAGCCAACTTGGACAGAGTCCTAACAACTGAGTTGAGTCCCCTGAGGGGATTTGCCCTTTCCCCGCTCCGCTCTGGAATGCTTTGAATTCTGGCTTTATATGAAGGAATGGATTTCTGTAAAAAAAACAAATCAGAACTGGGCTCTGCAGGAAAGGGAAGGGGCCAGCCCCAGGGTAAGGGTACAGAGGGAAAAGGGCACTCACGACAATCCGGGTCCTGTTGTTCACCAGTTTGGCAATATGCTCATCTACCTTCTTCTGCTCCTGCTTCAAGTCAGAGATGAGAGCCGCTAGCTCCTCCTGGAGGCGATGCACCATGGCCTCATGAGTAACTGACCCCTTCACCTTTTTAGCTCCTTGGGACCAGCCCTGGGCTTCACCCTTCCAGGGAAAATCCCAATGGCCACAAGCACTCCCAGTGGAACCAGAGAAAGAGCTACTACCTGGGTACTTTTGACTCCAAAATAGGTTAAGATTATTCAAGAATATTCCACATTGAGGGCAGGAATTACCCAGACAGAAAAAGATCTCCAGGCCATCCCTCTTCAGGATATGGAGACGGACGCTAGACATCGTCCACCTGGAAGGCACCACACAACATCCATGAGGGGCGATGACCAGTCTGAAGCCAACACTCCCTGAATGAAATGCTGGCCACTGGGTACCCACCGAGTAAACTCTCTGGTCACCAGCAGGTCTAGAATCAGTGGGCATTGGATCAAGATATCACAAAAAGGATGGCCCCAAGGGAGGCCAATCATGCATACAGTTGCCCAGCTTAAACCTGGGGATTCCCCACCCCCTATAAAGACCTGACTCCTTCCCTGGCAGACTTGGGCCCAGCCTGGATCTGGGGCCTCCCCAGGCTGAAGTAAACTCACTTCTCCTGGGCTTCTCTGGCCCTAAATCTGACGGAGTCTTAAGGGTTCAACCAGGACCACCTAAGACCCCCATCCAGCTGCACCACTTAAGGGGAGCCCTGCTGGTTTGTGTCCATGGAACATACGTGGTCTCTGGCTTAAGAGAGTTCCCAAGCAGACATCAGCGGCAAGAGGGGCTGGCTGGAAGAGCCTGGCTGGCTCAGCTGGAAGAGTATGTGACTCTTTATCTCTCGGTTGTGAGTTCAAGCCCCACACTGGGTAAAAACATTACAAAAAATAAACTTAAAAAAAAAAACCCAGCTACAAAAGCCTTTCAGGAAAGGAGCTGAATAAAGAATAAAGCCAGTGTAGGAGTAAAGGGACACAGGGTCTTGCTCTGGATAATGAGGCATCAGAAGATCTCACAGCAACCCAAGAGTGGAATTCCACTGGTAACTGTCCTGAGGTACAGAGAGTTGAGATTAGCTCTTTCCCCCTTTCCCTGTCAACTGGGTCACCAGGAGAGGAAACAGAATCATGCAAATAACTAACCTCAAGACCTCAATCAATAGGAGGAGAACAGGAGTGCTTGAAAGGGGTCTAATAAAGGGACCCAAATTTCGTTGCATCACAGAGAAGAGTCTTGGGATCACAACACACATCTAAAACCAGGACCCAAGCGGTCCCAGGCTCCAAGCCAGGCATAATGGGCAAGCTCCTGGGTGTTTCCTTCTCTCCTGGGCTAACAAAACATAGGCTCAATTTCACTGCACTGCAACTTGGCTTCCTCCTCTTAACACTCCACTGAAGCTACTCTTGCCAAGATAATCAACCCTTACTGCTAAATCTAACAGCCTCCTTCCAATCCTCAGCAGGCATTGCACACAAGTGATCTTGTTGTCATCAAAATGCTCTGTTCTCATTTCCAAGAGGCCATATTCAGCCAGTGTTCCCACTCTCTCCGATGATTCTTTCTGTCCCTTTTGGGGTGCTCTATTTAACCGAAACGTAAACGCGGGTGCTCCTTGGGGACACCGTCTGTGTCTTCCCTATCATGCTACAGGCTCTCCTGGTTGGTCTTCTCCACTCCTGTGGCTTCAATTACCACCCACATGCAGTTACTCCCAGTCTCTTCCCCACCCCCCCAGCCTCACTCTCCAGTCCACCCTCCGGCAGAGTGCTTAGACCACATCACAACTCTGCTTAAAACCCTCCAGTGCCCCCCCCAATCAGGATGGGCCTCTGAATAAACTACAAATCCCTTCACATGTCACACAAGCCTTACCATTTACCTAACTCTTCCCTGAGCTTAAAGGAACAACTTATAATGTCTTAAATATCCCTCCCTCCTAACCTTTTGCAGGGCTGTCATTATACAGGGAATGTGTTCCTCCCCTTCTTTTCCCACCAAGTCCTCCTTGTTGTTCAGTTCTTGGTTTAGCAGTCAGCTTCCTCCAGGAAACCTTCCGTGACCACCTGAGATCATGCAGGAGCTATGGGGAGGTGGTCTCCCCATTGCCTGTACTTAACCCGGACAGTAGCACCCAACACATATGACTCTGCCAGACTCCAGGGTGTGAGCTCCCCAGGGTGGGGCAAACCTCTTGCCCACTATCGTACCATGGGCTCTAGCACAACTGAGCACACACTAGGTGCCGAGTAAACATCTGTGGGCAAGAGGGGCTGATGGATGGCTGGGCTGCCCTGTGCATGTTTCATACTTGTCTCCCAGGATTGAAGAAGCAAAGAAATGCTGCCCAGGGCACTCAGCTAGGAAATCCCTGGAACTCTGCCTTCAGATCATGATGCTCTTTCCTTTTCCCGCCCCATCACCTGTATTCTGTCATTCTTTACCTTTACTCTCCCTCCCTCCCAAACACTATGTCAGGTACCCTACAGAGATTCACTTCCAAGAACCCTTCCTGCCCTTCTTCGATCTGTTGGCAATGGAGAGAAAAGTGGCCACAGTTTGAGTCCTCACGCTGCCATTGACAAGCTGTATGACCTTGGGTAAGACCCTTACCTTCTCTGAGTCTGTTTCCTCATTGGTGAAGTATGATGATAACCCCACCCCCTCCGTAGATCTTAGATCAACGTATTCACCTAAGATCGTATCATCATCATTGTTCACCTTAAATGATGACCTGCTAGATCTGAGGCAAAAGTCCACGAGGACAGGAATCCAGTTTCTGTCAATACGCTCTGAGCTTTTACTACACACCAGGCACGGCTCTAGGCATGAAAATGCCTGAGGGAACAAAACAAAGTGCTTGCTCTCATGTGTCATCTGGGGACCACTCAAAATATGAATGAGAGCTACAAGGAAAAACTGAGCAGGGGAAGGGGCTAGTACTTGACAAGGGGCTCTCCGTCAAGCAGGTCAGTAGTCCCCAGCACCCGGAGACTGGAGCGACTGCTTAGAACATGATGGATGGACGCGTGCTCTAGGAGTTCTGCTCCAGGACAGGGCTAGAGAGAACTGGCATCCTGGCCTCAGACCCTTCTGTGCCTCTCTGGTGCCAGAGAGGCTAAGAGCTGGGCTCAGTGTGTCCCTGCACCACCCACCCCACCCCCCAGCAGCCTCACTGCCCACCTTCATGCGGCTGTAGACAGTGGAGACGGGCGTGACGCGGTGGTGCTGGTGGGAGCCCAGCAGGCCACAGAGACCGCAGATGAGCTCCTGGTCCCTCTCACAGAAGAGGCTGAGTGGGTTCCGGTGGTGCTCACAGACCTTGGGCTCTGGGTCCCCAGGGAACTGTAGGGCTTCAATCACCCGTGCCAGGGAGACGTTGGGTGGGGAGCTGCTGCTATCCACCTCCTGTCGGCACACTGGGCAGCGGAGCTCTGAGTCTGGGTGGCGGGACAGGGACACCAGGCAGCCCTTGCAGTAGGAGTGGCCACACTGCAGCATCATGGGCTCCTTGAAGACCTCCAGGCAGATGGGGCACTGAAGGCGGTCCTCCAGCTCAGGCACACTCACCTGCCACGCCATCCACGGTGCCTGGCTAGAAGAGAGGGCAGCTTTCTCAAGCCTGCTTCCTCCATCCCCTGGGGTCCCACCCCCTAGCAAGTGCCACTGGAAATTAGAGTGCCTTAGAGCCTCCAATCCCAACCCCTATGACCTTGGGCCTGTTTTATCTTTAAAACAAAGAGCTTTATTAGGGGAAACTCACTTGAAAATAGAGGATTCTACATTTTTCACTCAGATTTGGAGGTAAACACAAAAAGGGACATTGGCAAGGTCATTTGGAGTGACACTAACGATGTGCCCTCCAGCTGCATGGACCCAGAAATGGACAGCAAAAACAAGCAAAGGTCCTTTCCACGTTCTAGATCAGTTCTCAAACTGGTGAGCAACTGTTGGAAGCACAGTTAAAAGAGATTCCTGAGTCACCCCTTCACACATTTTCAGTGAGCCCCAGAAATTTACATTTACAACAAACACCCTCCAGGTCATTCTAAAGCAGAGACTGCTGTCCTAACCACCCTGTTCCAGGGAGCCTGAGACCCTGTGAAAGCTGATTGGCACTGAGAGAAGAGAAGCACCAAGGTAGAAGTTGGCAGCAGACCTAGGGAGAGCCCCCACAATGAACTACCTGCTTTCTCAGAATCCGTGGAGATGTCCACCAGATCTGCTCAGTCTCTTCTCCCCAGGATGGGGCAGAGGCACTAAGAGACGTGGGGACTACAGCTGAAGGCCTGCTCCACCCTTAGGCTCTGCCCCTTTCCTCCTCCTCTTTCCCAGCAACACCCCTGTGTCCTCAAGGTCGCCCAGAATCAGGTGGAAACTGGGCCACATCACGGGACTGGGGAGGCAGCCTCCTTTCGGCCAGCAACACTGATAATTCCAACATGCAGGTGCTCACCTTGGCCATGCTTTGGGTAAGGGGGGAGACTGAGTGGGCCCCAGCCACACCTTACAGACCCCAAACAGGAGTGGACTCATGCTTCGACACAATCTTTCTGAATCTATTTTTGAAGGTTATATTTATACAATTTTTTGAGATAGGAGTTCTATAAAGGGCACAAATCTTAACTAGATGCTTGATGTACATATTACATCTGTACACTTCTTCTCAACATCAACATACAGAATATTTCCAGTACCCAGAAGGCACTCTATGTGCTCCCCAGTCAGAACCCCCTAACAAGAATAGCTACTAAACTGGCTCTTATCACCATAGATTAACATAGCCTGGTTTTGAATTTCAAATAAACAGAATTACCTAGTACGTGCTCTTCTGTGTTACTTCCTTTACTCAGTATTATTGAATTATGAACTTTTTGTATAAAGTCTTTCAAAGATTTAGAAGTTCAATGACATTTCTTAATACAACCAAATACTATAGACTTAACATACTACACAAATCATGGGGGTGTGGTAAAAAATTATTGATTGGAGGGGCGGGCGCCTGGGTGGCACAGCGGTTGAGCATCTGCCTTCGGCTCAGGGCGTGATCCCGACGTTATGGGATCGAGTCCCACATCAGGCTCCTCTGCTATGAGCCTGCTTCTTCCTCTCCCACTCCCTCTGCTTGTGCTCCCTCTCTCGCTGGCTATCTCTATCTCTGTTGAATAAATAAATAAAATCTGTAAAAAAAATTATTGATTGGAAAAAATGTGGGAGAGGGTCTCTCTTGGAGTGTTAAGAAACAAGAGCTCTAAGGGTGCCTAGTTGGTTCAGTCGGTTAAGCCTCTGATTCTTGGTTTTGGGGCAGATCATGATCTCATGGGTCCTGGGATCAAGCCCTGTGTTGGGCTCATATTCAGCAGGGAGTCTGCTTGGGGATTCTCTCCCTATGCCCCTCTCCACACTCGCATGCTCTCTCTCTCTCTAAAAACAAATCAATTTTATTTTTATTTTAAAGATTTTATTTATTTGTCAGAGAGAGAGAGAGAGCGCGCACGCGCGCACAAGCAAGGGGAATGGCAGGCAGAGGGAGAAGCAGGCTTCCCACTGAGCAAGGAGCCTGAAGCAGAACTCAATCTCTGGACCCTGGGATCATGATCTGAGCTGAAGCCAGATGCTTAAGTGACTGAGTCACCCAGCTGTCTCAATAAATCGATCCTTTAAAAAAAAAAAAAAAAGGAAAGAAAGAGGAGCACCGGTGGCTCAGTTGGTTAAGCATCTGTTTTCAGCTCAGGTCACGATCCCAGGGTCTTGGGATTGAGCCCCATGTTGGGCGCAGCAGGGAGCCTGCTTCTTCCTTTACATGTGCCCCTCCCCACTGCTCAAGCTCTCTCTCTTAAATGAAGAAAAAATAAAATCTAAAAAAAAATGTTTAGATGGTTAAAAAGGTAGGAAGGAACAAATGAACGAAGGAAACAAGAAAGAAGCAAGAGCTTTAGACCAGCTGGATCCAACACGCATAGGCCTAAGCATTCTGTCTGCCAGTGGGGACCGTCTCTACTCCATGACGAACAAGACCAAGGTCGGATACAAGCATGGAGCAAGCTGATTTGTTAATTTAATAAATATCTATTGAGCACCTGCTACATATCAAGCATCAAGCCGAGCATTAGGAAGACATCAGAGAACAAGACCAATGAGATTTCTGTCCTTTCAGAACTTGTAATATAACAGTAGTAAGGGTGGGATAGGATCAAAAATAAGACAACATCATAGCATTAAATGCGAAAGAAGAAGTAAACAGTGCAGCGAACAAAAAGGGCAGAAGGTAATGGGTTGCTTGAGAGACACATTAGAAAGGGGCAGGGCAGTGTCTTTGAGGATGGATGGTTGAGCTGAGGCTTGAAGGACACAAAGATGCCAGCTACCCAGAAGACTACAGGAGGACAGACCAGGCAACAGGCAGCAAATGCAAAGCCTCCGAGGCTAGAAAGAGTTCGGCACGTATGAGCTACCCTAGAAAGGAGGCCTGGGTAGCTGGAGTGTAGTAAGAGGGAACAAATGCCACAGAGAAGGTAGAGGGGTTGCCAGAGAGGGCCCTGCACAAGTGGGCAAAGGTTTAGATTTAATTTTAAGGGCAGGAGCGCCTGAGCGGCTTAGTTAGTTAAGCATCTGACTCTTGATCTCAGCTCAGGTCTTGATCTCAGGGTCGTGAATTTGAGCCCTGTGTTAGGGCCCCGCGTGGAGCCTACTTAAATTAAAATACTAACAACAATTTCAAGGGCAGTGGGAGCTACTGGAAGATTTTAAGGCAAGGGAACATTGACTTGTATTTTTAGAAGACCACTCTGGCCACTGTGTAGATACATAGTAGCTTCAGCACCTGGGTGGGTAGACAGTGAAGCCTGACACAGGAAAGATCAAGGTGAAACAGTAGGTGGGAAAATCTAGAGTCAGACACCTGAGGAAATCCAGGTGGAGCAACCGAGCAGCAGTGTTCTGCAGACTTCAGCAAACAGAATCACCTGGAGTGCTTGTGAAAATACAAACTTCTGGCCTCTGGCCCGAGTTTCTGATTCAGGAGCACAGGGATGGGCTCAAGAGTTTGCATTTTTAAGTTTCCAGACAACACTGCTGCTGGTCTGGGAACTACACTTTGAGAACCACTGAAAAAGGCAATCAGGCACAGGAGCCCGGAGCTCTGGTGCTCAGGGGAGGCTCTAGGCTAGTCAGACATATCCCACCTGTTTAAGTACATCACATATTTAAACTTGTGGGAATGGCTAGGATCTCTCTGGGATTAAGAACAGAGAAGGGCAAGCATCCAAGAACAGAGCCCTGAGGTTGCTACTGTAGAGAGATCAGGAAGAAGAGCATGATTGAAAAGCTACAGCTGGTAAAGTAGGAGGAAAATCAGGAGAGTACAATCACCAGGAAGCAGATCCGTATGACCCCTTACTAGTAGGAAACTTTTGGGACCACTTAGCGGTAGGGAACTGGATGGCTCAGTTGGTTAAGCGTGCAACTCCTCATTTCAGCTCAGGTCATGATCTCGGGGTCCTGAGATTGAGCCCTGCATCGGGCTCTGTGCTCAGCGGGGAGTTGCTTGAGGATTCTCGCTCTCCCTCTGTCCCTCCCTCTCACACTCTTTCTCTAAAAATAAATACATCTTTTTTAAATAAAAAAAATTAGGGGTGCCTGGGTGGCTCAGTCGTTAAGCATCTGCCTTTGGCTCAGGGCGTGATCCCGGCGTTATGGGATCGAGCCCCACATCAGGATCCTCTGCTATGAGCCTGCTTCTTCCTCTCCCACTCCCCCTGCTTGTGTTCCCTCTCTCGCTGGCTGTCTCTCTCTGTCAAATAAATAAATAAAATCTTTAAAAAAAAAAGTTATTTAAAAATAAATAAATAATAAAAAAATTAGAAAGAAACAGGAGAGAACTTTCCCGGGCAAAAGTCAGGAAAGCATGCACTAGAAAAGGAAGAGGATTCAAAGAATGAGAAGATTCAGTATGCTGTTGCAAACTCTGACCTACAGGGACCCCAGGAGCAAGGACAGGAGAGAGGGCCTCTAAAAGCTAAATGTGGCCTCTGGCTGACAACTGCCAAGGATGTGGGGTACAGAGCTCAGGTACAGAGCTCCAAGAATTGGGATTTATCAACATGAATGGGCTTCAGGTTCTTCCCCAGTGCCTCTATTAAGACTGAGGCCTTGATTTTAGTCCAGTGAGACTGGTGTCAGATTTCTAACCTACAGAACTGATGATAAGTAAGTGAGATCATATAATACTTATCGCTCTCAACAGCTAGTTTTTTGGGAATCGATTGTGACGATGAAAGGAAACTAATACAGAAAAGAAAAAAGCTTTCAAGGAGAGGTCAGCTTCATCAAACGCTGACAAGAGTCCAGTAATCTGAGAACAAAGAGGCATCTTATGGATTATGGCATTCAGTGCACTGTTGGTGACTCAGAGCAGGGACAAGTGGTACCTAAGTGGGTTAAAGAGAAAATGAAGGATGGACATACAATCGTTGAGAAAGCCTTCAAAGCAACTCTTGTGAAAAGTTTTTCTATAAAGAGAAGGAATTGGGGCCACCTGCAAGAGATGGGACAAAGAAGGGCTTGTTTAAGGTGGGACATTTTAGAACATACCTAAGCTGCAGAAACGAGCCAGTAGTCAAGGCAAGATTGGTGCAGGAGAGAGGGGCAACCTCTCAGTCCTGGCGTAGGCAAGAGGGGAAGGACCCAGGGAATAAGCCAAGAGGGGGGTGGGATCAGAGCCATCCTTGCTTTGCACCCCCATGAATAAGAGAAGAGTTAACATATAGGCAAGGAGACGTAGGGGGTCCCTGGCAGGGCTCTGAAACCATTCCTGGCAGGCAGAAGCACTAAGCCAGAGTGAACAAGAGATAATGAAACAGACCACCTGGCCCTAAGTGTTAGGGAATATTTTTCTTTGGAGGCTGCAGTGTAATCACAGAAAATGGCCAAACCTCAAAGAATTAAGTCATTAAGGCTGTCATCAAGAGTCGGTGCTCAAACCAAGAACTCAAGGCCACAAGCTACCTAGTCTGCCATAAAAGCCTGCCACTAAAAAAGCCCTCAGTGGCAACCCATTCGGGACCCCTCTCACTCTAGACAACTACTTCTTTCCTTTCTGCTCTCGCCTTCACGTAATAAACTCTCATTTCACTTCCACCCTTGTGTATCCACGAGATTCACTGTCGCGCTCCGTGAGACAAGAGCCCTGCAAGCCTCTAACACCCAAGGAGCAGGTCGGGATTTTGAGGATTCACGACGGGAAATATGAGCAACGTCGCCTTGTTTTCTCATGATCTGGGCATTTGGCCTTTAAAGGCCTGTCTGCGCCTGAATGTCCCCAGTACATAGAGGAGGTCGAGGAAACGGGGGAAAGGTGGAGATAACCCGCTTCTGTGGGGCCTGACGGCTTCCAGCAGCAGACCGTTTCTGGAAGCTCGTCCTCCCCAGCGCGCTCCCGCCACAGGTCCCCCACCAGACCACCCGGGTGGTCCACGTCCCGCGCCGTGCGTGGCACACGTCCCGACCAGGTGCTCCCTCTCGGACAGCAGTCCCCGTCGAGCGCCCCTTATCGCTGTCCCTCCCCTGTCACGCGTCTTGCCACTCAGCACACCCCAGCCACGCGCCCCTCCTCGTTCACCCACAGTGCCCCACGAGCCCCATCGTGCCACAGGAGAACCCTTCACGTTCCCCACCGCGCCTCACGCCGCGGTCCCCTCCACCTACCTCCTCACGACCCACGCCTCCCCAGCCGGGTGCTCCGACACAGCCCGCCACGAGGCCCTTCGCGCTCCATGCACGGCCACCGCCGCTGCCGACGCATCTCCCATCATGCTCCGCGCCCATCGCGCTTAGCACGTCCCCATCACGTGCCCCGTCAAGCTCCGCGCGTCTCCTCCACGTGCCGTGCCGGTCACACCCCCACGCGACGCCTTCCTGCGCCCCACCACGCTCAGCGCGTCCGCGCCGCGTGTCCTATCACGTGCCGTGCATCCCGTCATGTGCCCCATCATGAGCAGTGAGTCCCGCCCACGTGCTCAGGTGTGCCTCCCTAGGCCCCAGGGCGGTTGGTGGCGGTTGGCACCAGGCGATCAGGGCCTCCTTCTCCCGGCCCCTGGGCCGAGCTCCGCTGTTGGGAGGGGAAGGCTAGATATAAAGGGGTGGCCCAGCCATCGCCAGGGGGAGGGAGAGGGGGTTGAGGGCTCGCCCTGCGGGCTAGGCCACCTGACGATAGAGGTGAGCGCACAGAAGCCAAGAGTCCTGCAAGGGGACAACGCTCCGCAGGTGAGAGACTGCGCGCTGCGCAGTCACGGACATGGGGTGCTGGGGTCGGGGTGCCAGAGGGGGGCTCTGAGGTCTTGTGTCTTTCCCCGCAAGTCTCCCTACCAGAGGTTAAGTCGGAGGATGCTGGACATTTCCGGGGACCGGGGCGTGCTGAAGGACGTCATCCGAGAGGGTGCAGGGGAGCTGGTGACCCCGGATGCTGCCGTGCTAGGTACCGTCTGCCTCCCAGCTGGCGATGCGAAAGTACCAGTCCATAAGCGGGTTCTGCATCTTACCTTGGGAGGTGGGGAGGGAAGGTTATGTTAAAAAAAAAAAAAAAAACTCGCTTGTTTGGTTATAATCCACATTCTTAAGGGAAAGTGAGGGAACCCATGTCCCCTTTGCGTGAGTCCACTATAAACAAGGCACATTGAGGCTCACCAGCCAAGCTCTTGAAACAGCCAAAGGGCAGACGTCCAAAGGTTGAGCAAAGATTTTTCCTATCACTCAGGGTGGGAGAAGGTTTGAACACATCGAATTCCATCGTTTTTGTTTTGGGGTTTTTTTTTGTCTTTGTTTTTTGGGGTTTTTTTTGTAACAGTGAGTTGATATGGGGTGTGCACATTCTTGGTCTATTTTCCTTGTGCCGTTTTTTCTGTCCTAGTAAAATATTCTGGATATCTGGAGCATATGGACAAGCCTTTTGCTTCTAATTGCTTTAGGAAAACTCCCCGGCTGATGAAACTGGGAGAGGGTAAGTTGAGATGAGCCCCTGGAAAAGCAGGGATTCTTTGGGAAAGCTCTTCAGAGCATGGAGTCTTTGAGCTGGTTTTTCTGAGGCTGGGTTTTGCTAAACCAGCCCTGTTCTCGTCCACATTTCCCGTTGAGGCCTAGATATTGGGGAGGTGGCTTACCTGGCCAGGTTACCTTTACATCCTGAGAATTATGGGGCATGATCATTCGTTAACAATGTTTATCGGGGGCTTACTATCCATAACACATGGTGAAAAGAGAAGACGTCCTCAAACGATTAGAACATCTCAGCGAGTGTGGTGGAAGGGATTGCGTGCATTCACAAAATCGGACAAGATCCTGGGAGGTGTAAGTAGTGTTGTGGGAATGCTTGATGAAGGCACAATTGATTCCAGCCAGGAAGACCAGGAAAGGCTTTATGGAGGGGGGATATTTAAAATGAGCCTTGAAGTTTGAGTAAGATTTCAATCAGGATAGAAGCTGGGTCTAGGGTGAGGAAGCAGGAACGTCCTTGCAGGAAGAAGGAACTGCGTGAACAGTGGTAGAGAGGCCAGATTGCCGCAGAGCCCACAGAAGTTGGGAGTTTGGGAATGGTGGTGGTAGTGAGAAACAAACTGAAAAGTGAGTTGGGAACGTAGTGTAGAAGGCTTGGAGTGTGATGTGGAAAGATTTGGACTTCAAGGGGGAAGAAATTAAGAACATTGGATGAGGATGCGGGGCAAACTTCAAATTTTTTGTCTCTTCTTCCAGATATTACACTCTGGGGCATGGAGTTGGGCCTTCTGAGCATGCGGAGAGGAGAGCTGGCCAGGTTTCTGTTCAAACCAACCTATGCCTATGGAACACTGGGCTGCCCTCCCTTGATCCCCCCAAACACTACTGTCCTGTTTGAGATCGAACTGCTTGACTTCCTGGACTCTGCGGAGTCCGACAAGTTTTGTGCCTTTTCAGCTGTAAGTTCTGGAGCACAGATGTCCATAGTGTATAGAGAGAATGGGTTTGTGTTTTTGGTAATTACTCTTCTCCGATGGTGATCCTCTGCCCCACATTCCACCCCGAGGCTCCTGTGTGGTGGTGGGGGCAGCGGTGGAGGGGTTCCCCTACTTCCTGGTACATTTCCGTCTTAGTAATGGCTCTTGTGTATGGGCAGATGTTCCAGGCCAAGTCCCAACCTCGGGTTTGTTCTGGACCAGCACTTTGAGGTGATCTTTTAGTCACCCCTTGCCTAGTTCTCCCTGTAAGACCGTGACCATTTGCTTCCCAACATTAAGTTTGGTTTCTAGCAAGCATTGGTAGTGGTCGACTAGGGTGAATGTATGTTTTATTGTTCAACCTCAAATACTTGAGAGCAAAAGAGATTATTAACTGGATGAGATACCAGGACATCAGGTGTAGACTGGAAAAGCCCCAGGCAAATGGGGGCACATGGCCTCTGCTCTCATAATTTAAACATTGCCTTTTCTTTATAGCCTTTTGCTTTACCCATCACACAGAACTAGGGCTTGTAATCTCTTTGGCAGCCATACACGCTCTCAGTTATGCAGTCCCACCCACGTGGACGGTATATGTGGCCTTAGATGTCCACCTAGGTTTATATCTGGATATGATGTCTCCCCAGCTAAACTGTCGTTGCCTCAAGTGAGGGCCCTTACCTTTTTCTCACCTTTCCACAAAACAGAGATTCTTGCAAATGCCTGAGGCCCACCTGTGGGGTACTGATTGAGAATCTCTAGGCGGGGATAAGGCCAGGACACAGTGTTTTGAAAAGAGGCTCTGTGGGTGATTGACATGTGTCCAGGGAACAGCATTGTGGCCAGGAAGACCAGAAGGACCCCGGGCAGATGAAGACCTGTTAAATGTTTGTTGGATAAATGGTTGTTGTGAGACCTGCTTTCCGTGCTTGCCAAGTTCCATTAGTTTCTAATTCCACGAGACAGTGTTTTTTGAGGGAGCATCTCTGGGAGGACTAAAGGAACAGACCACTTTTTGGTTCTAGTGTATAAAATGGGAGTAGTAATACCCTTGGCTTTTGCTGGGAGCCACAGAGATGAGCTCTGCAGGGGCACCAAGCCCAGTGCTTGGCACACATACAGCACCAAACAGAAGTGCACGATCTGAAGGAGAAGAGCTAACGTCTGTAAGAGTACTTGCGTCGCGGTATCGTGGCTTTCAGTTTCCCTACTGGGTGTCCTTGTCGTTGGTCCACAGGAGCAACAAGATCAGTTTCCACTTCAGAAGGTCTTAAAAGTGGCAGCCACTGAACGGGAGTTTGGCAACTACCTTTTCCGCCAAAATCGTTTCTATGATGCCAAAGTGAGATATAAGCAGGTAAGGATGCTTTAGAAGTATAAATTTAGACCCTACTCTTTACTATTCTTTTTTTAAGTTCTTGTTTGTCCCTGTTCTTCACATGTGGTCCTGAAGAAAAACCTCATAAGAAACTCTTCCTGCCAGGAATAATGACCAGGAGAGCGGACATGGGAATTGTGTCTGTGTTCTGTGTTTGTGCCTGGTTGTGCTTATGTGGGTGTGTTCAGATTGTCAGAGTTTGTTGAACTGTTCACTTGCTTTTGTAATTACATGTATGCGTGTGTGTGTGTGTGTTTCAGTAAAAAGTCTTTAAAAGTTCTCATTCCAGGATGAGGTCCTCCACCAACTGATTTTCCATCCCGTTTGCCATCTTCATTTCCTGTCTCTCTAACAGTGGAGATTTTTCTAGCTCTGAGGTGACTCCGTTCTCACCAGGCTTCTGATTGTGGTTTGGCTCCTTGCATAGGTTATGCTGACAGGAATTCGCTGTTTGCTTTGTAACTCATTCAACAAATATGAACATTTTCTGTATGCCAAACTCTGCCCGAGGTTCTAGAGGCAAACAGGACAGAGTTGAGTCTAGGAGCATTCTGACTTTGTCTCATTTGTGAAGTGAACCGAATTCATTCAGGATTTGCATTCAGCTGCAAGCCACAGAATCTTGAAAAACTGTACTTTAAACCAGGTTTGGGGGCGCCTGGGTGGCTCAGTCGGTTAAGCGTCCCACTCTTGATGTCAGCTCAGGTCATGATCCTCAAGGTGTTGAGATCAAGCCCTGCATCGGGCTGTGCGTGGAGCATGGAGCCTGCTTAAGATTTTCTCCCTCGGGGGGCGCCTGGGTGGCACAGCGGTTAAGCGTCTGCCTTCGGCTCAGGGCGTGATCCCGGCGTTATTGGGATCGAGCCCCACATCAGGCTCCTCTGCTGTGAGCCTGCTTCTTCCTCTCCCACTCCTCCTGCTTGTGTTCCCTCTCTCGCTGGCTGTCTCTATCTCTGTCAAATAAATAAATAAAATCTTTGAAAAAAAAAAAAAAAGATTTTCTCCCTCGGCCCCTCCTCTGCTCTCAAGCTCTTGTTCTGTCTAAAATTAATTAATTAATGAAAATAAACCATAATTTAAATTTTTTTCAAGTGAGAAGGGAGGCATTCCAAGGCTGGTAGGTCAGTTCCATGAAGCCCTCAGGGATCCAGATTCCTTCTTTCCGCTCCACTACCCTTAAACATATCCTTTTTTACCCAAGATGGTCCCTTCAACCTGTAGCATCACATGGTCACCCGCGAAGGAAGAAGGGAGGGGAGAGAAGTCTGGTGTTATGTTAGGAGCTTTCCAGAAGTACCCTCTTACCCAGTGAATGCCTTTTCTCTATCATTGGACAGACCCATATTCAGTGGACCCCAGTAACTGTGTAGGAAGCTGGGAAATAGAGTTTAATTTGTATACCACTGCTTTGAATGAACTCAAGGCTCTGCTGGCAGAGGAGGGGGATGGGATTTGGGGTAGATGGCTCATGGTGTCTGCCACGTTTGGTTCCGTGCATATGCTTAAGAGACAGGAGAGCGCACGAGCGTGTTGTCCTTCGGAACGCTGACAGAAGCAAGGTCCTAAACGTGAAGGGTCCAGGCTTGGGCTCACAGTCTGCTTGAATCACAGACACTGTTAATGTTGTAAGGTTTCTTGAGACAGAGCCTGCTCACACGGGGGAAAACTTTCCAGTGGAGAAAGACCAGTTCAGTCCTTCCATCATCAGTCCTATTTCCCAGGCCCTCTTTAAGTCTGTCTGCAGCTTTTTCTGGCATTGTGAGATGATACTCGACGTGCTTTAGTTCCTGTTCTTAACATCTTTTACTTGTTGTTCTGGAAGGTGGATCTCTAGCTCTCACTAGTGTTTTCGCCCTGCTCTCTGGTGTTCTGGTTCAGAATTCTTGTCCTGGGCTGCCCTGTGATTCTGTTTGTGGACTTCCTGTTGCTTTTTTCCACTTACCCCTTGTGTTGATGGAGTAAGTGTATCCTTGCATTTCTAAAACTATTCTTGTACTTACCACGCACTTAGCAGTTGGCATAACTGAGAATAGAATTCTAGCATGCAGTCGTCATTTCTCAGATTTTGCAGAATAGTGTTTGATTCTAGCTTTGACAGTTGCTGTCAAGAAGTCTGATGTCATTTAGGTTCCTGATCCTTTCTATGTGACCTTTTCTCTTTTTTTCTCTGTAAAGACTTGAGTGGTTTTTTTCCTTTGGTGTTATTAAATTTTACAGTGGGGGGCGTTAATATTTGTTGTATTGAGCCCCAGTGTATCATTTCATTCAGGAAACTTGTTCTCTGTTCTGGGAAACTTTCCTGAGTTATTTCTTTGGTAATTTGCTCTTGTTTCCGTCTTCTCTTTTTTGGGACTCTTTGTTAGGCCTCCTGGGCTGAGCTCTACTTTCCTTTTTTTACTTTCAATGTCCATCTTCTTGTTGTCATTTCACTGTTTTGGAGCTTTCCTTGATTTTATTTGCCATCTATCCTTTTTTTTTTTTTTTTTTAAGACTTATTTATTTATTTTAGATAGAGCATGCACACGGTGGGGAAGGGCAGAGAGAGAGAGCAGAGCTGAGCAGAGCCCGACTTGGGGCTCCATCTCACGAACCTGGGATCACAGCCTGGGCTGAAACCAAGAGTCTGGCGTTGAATGGACTGCACCCGCCAGGCACCGTTATTTGCCATCTTTTAAATAGTGGTTCATTTTTTTTAAACTTTCCCCAGCTTTCTGTACTTGGTTCACACATTCATCATCTTTTCTTACGTTTTCAGACTATTGGTTATAATTAAGTTTTTTTCTCTCTGTTTTTTAGATTAAAAAAAAAATCTTCATTTTTCTTCTGTTTTTTTTTGTTTTTTTTTTTTTCCCTGTCTGTTGGAAACTGTGTCCAGAAACTGTGTCCATTTGCATTAGGTTTGGTGGTAGGTCCTAGACTCAATATCTATCACTAGGTCACTGTTACTGTTTCTTACTCATGTGAAAGGCTTAAGGTGAGAAAACGAGGGCTGGTTGGTAGCTGTGCTCCGTAATGTTTTCAGATAGCTAGAAAATTTTTTAAACAGGAATAATTGGGAAAGTGATTTATTAACTTCACTTTCACTTACTGATGAGAATAGCCAGATAAAGGTGGCCTATAGAAGACGGTTTCCAGGTGGCAGATTGTCCCATGATCCTGTTTAGGAATGGGACCAGAGTTAGGAGACAGCTTCAGGGTGGGGACACGGGACCCAAAGCAGTTCAACAGGTGTGAGGGAAAGGGACAGAAACTTGTGTGACAAATGCCCGGGGCTTAGAGATGAAAGGGAAGGCAGGGGCGCCTGGGTGGCACAGCGGTTAAGCGTCTGCCTTCAGCTCAGGGCGTGATCCCAGCGTTCTGGGATCGAGCCCCACATCAGGCTCCTCGGCTGTGAGCCTGCTTCTTCCTCTCCCACTTGCCCTGCTTGTGTTCCCTCTCTCACTGGCTGTCTCTCTCTCTGTCGAATAAATAAAATCTTTTTAAAAAAAATTAAAAAAAAACAAAAACGGTTTCCAGGTGGCAGATTGTCTCATGATCCTGTTTAGGAATGGGACCAGAGTTAGGAGACAGCTTCAGGGTGGGGACACGGGACCTAAAGCAGTTCAACAGGTGTGAGGGCAAGGGACAGAAACTTGTGTGACAAATGCCCGGGGCTTAGAGATGCTTCTTTCTCTCCCACTCCCCCTGCTTGTGTTCCCTCTCACTGGCTGTCTCTCTCTCTGTCAAATAAGTAAATAAAATCTTTAAAAAAAAAAAAAAAAAAGAAAGGAAAGGAAAGGCAAAGGAAGCCTGGTGGCTTTCTGCCCATGGGACCATCCTGTCTGCCATGTTTTCCAGTTCTTCCAAATGGAGTTCTGTGAGTCCCGTTGACACTGCTCACACTTCTCTTCATCACTTTTTTTCCTTTGCTATGTGGTTGAGAGAGAATTCACATACCATAAAATTCACTTTTAAAACATACAGGTGAGTGGTTTTTCGTGTATTCGTAAGGTTGTGCACTTATCAACACTAATTCCAGACCTTTTCATCACCTCAGAAAGAAAAACCTATACCTGTTGGCAGTTACATTCCATTCCCCCAGCATACCCTGGTAGCCCCTGTTGTACTTTCTGTTTCTATGGATTTGCCTATTCTTGGATATTTTAGATAAATAGAATGATCAAATGTGTGATGCTTTGTGCCTGGCTTCTGTCAGCTGGCAAAACGCCCTCAAGGTTCATCCATGTTGTAATGTGTATTCATGCTCCATTCTGTCTTAAAAATTTTTTATCTTTTAATTTCGGTAAAAATATGCATTACCTAAAATTTATCATTTTAAGTATTTTCAGGTATACAGTCCAGTGGCATTAAGTGCATTCAGTGTTATGCAACCATCACCACTACCCATTTCTGGAGCTTTTCCCTCATCCCAAACATCGTTTACCCATTAAACAGTAACTGCCTCTTCGCCCGCCTCCTCCAGTCCCAGTAATCTTTAGTCTAGTTCATGCCTCTAGGAATTTGTCTGTCTACCGTGAGTGCTCCTATAAATGGAATCCTACAGTATTTGTCCTTTTGTGATTGGTTTCTTTAACTTGGCGTAACATCTTCAAGGCTCATCCGTGTTGTAGCATGTACCAGACTTCATTGATTTTAAGGCTGAGCAGATCCTATTGGGTGGATCCTACCATGGTTTGTTCATCACTTGGTGGACATTTGGGTTGTTTCCTCTTTTTGGCCATTGTGAATAATGTTGCTTTTTACATTGGTGTACAAATTCTTGTGTAGACCCAGGTTTTCATTTTTCTTGGGTTTGTACCTAGGAGCACAAGTGCTGGGTCATGTAGTAACTCCCATGGTTAACTTTCTGAAATACTGCCAGACTGTTTTCCATAGTGGGTGCAACATGTCACATTCCCACCAACAGCACGAGGGTTCCAATTATTTCACATCCTCACCAATGCTTATTTTCCATCTTTCAAATTATAGCCATCCTAGTGGGTGTGAAGCGGGATCTCGTAAGTTTGATTTGAATTTCCTGGTAACTAATGTGTTGATTGGCTATTTGTATGTCTTCTTTCGAGAAATGTCAGTTCATATTGTTGACCCATTTTTAATTGTGTTTTCTGTCTTTTTAGCCTTATAATAGTTCTTTATGTTGTCTGGATACTAGCTTTTTTTTAAAATATGATTTACAAACATTTTCTCCCATCCTGTGAGTTGTGTTTTCACATTCTTTTTCTTTTCAGGAATGTATGAATGTCTTTTTATTAAAAACACAGAATTATCTGTAGGTATGGACAATGACAGCAGTAAGCCATTAATTCTGTTATCAGCTTAAACCAG
Source organism: Ailuropoda melanoleuca (assembly GCF_002007445.2). NCBI lineage: Eukaryota > Metazoa > Chordata > Mammalia > Carnivora > Ursidae > Ailuropoda > Ailuropoda melanoleuca. The sequence continues at coordinate 8,964,889 of NC_048227.1, forward strand.
TAAGTGATGGCTATAGTGATTTTTCTTCATTTTCTTGATAATGTCTTTTGAAACACAAAAGTTTTTACTTTTGAAGTCCAGTTTATCTATTCTTTTGGTGATTTGTGCTTTTCATGTAATAGCTAAGAAACCATTGTCGAATCCAAAGTCCTGTGTATTTATGCCTAATGTTTTCTTCTAAGGGTCTTGCAGTTTAGCTCCTACGTTTAGGCCTATGATCCATTTTGCTAACTTTTGTATGTAGCTTGAAGTGGGAGTCCAACCTCACTCTTTTGCGTGTTGACATCCACACAACCTTGTCCCAGAACCTTTTCTTGAAAAGACTACTCTTTCCCTGTTGAATGCGGCTGGTCCCCTTGTTGAAAATTAGTTGACTACAGAAATATAGGTTTGTTTCTGAAGACTCAATCTTCATTGCCAGTTCTATTCTATTGACCTATGTGTGTCCTTATGTTATTACCACACCGGCTTTGCTACTGTAGCTTTGTAATCAGCTCCAAAATCTGGAAGTGTTGAGCCTTCCATTTTCTGTTTTAAATTTGTTTTGGCTACTTGGCATCCCTTGAATTTGCATGCGAATATTCAGGTCAGCTTGACCATTTCTGCAGAAGAGGCTGTTGAAATTTTGGTAGTGGTTGCTTTGAGCTTGTAGATCAATTGGGGAATATTGCCTTAACTATATTAAGTCCTTCAATCCTTGAACATGGGATGTATTTCCATTTATTCATATCCTTTAATTTCTTTAACAGTATTTTGTAGTTTTCAGTATACAATTCTTGCCCTTTAAATTTACTGTGACTTCTTTTCATGCTGTTGTAAATGGAGTGGTTTTCTTCATTTTCAGATTGTTGATTGCTGGAGTATAGACCTACAACTAACTCAGATATTGATATTGTGTCCTGCAACTTGTTGAGCTCATTTTTTTTTTTTTACCTCTAATGTTTTTCTCTGGATTCTGCAGGATTTCGATAATAGGGTGATGTGCTTCCTCTCGATTACCTGTCTTCCCTCTCCACAGGCCTTGTTGCTTCTCCGCCGACGATCAGCAGCCCCTGAAGAGCAGCACCTGGTGGAAGCAGCCAAGCTTCTTGTTCTCCTTAACCTGTCCTTCACATACCTGAAGTTGGAACGACCTACTACGGCCTTACACTACGGAGAACAAGCTCTGATCATCGACCGGAAGAATGCTAAGGCCCTCTTCCGGTGTGGACAGGTGTGTTGGAGGCCAAGGACTTGAGAACGAAGGCCCAAGAAAAGAGAGCAGTGGTGTTCCACTTGGGCACTGGAAAAATGCCGTCTTTCCTAACCAAGTGTGTTTTTAAAACTGTCTTTTGACAGGCCTGTCTTCTCATGACTGAGTATCAGAAGGCCCGAGATTTTTTAGTCCGAGCTCAGAAGGAACAGCCCTTCAATCATGACATCAATAATGAGCTGAAGAAACTGGCCAGGTGAGACCTGTTTGCAGGAGTACAAACCAAAGAAAGAGGCAAGTGCCGTGGCTGGGGTTCCAGGTCTGTCCCCCCAGGTAAAGGGCTGTTCGGGACTGTTGCCCAGCATGTGTTAGGAGGCAGCGCCCCCTAGAGCTGGCTTTATGAAGTACTAAACCAACAGCTTCCAGTGGAGAGGTGGGACAGTCCTCCAGACTACAAGTCTGGATCATTTCCCATCTCCCTGTTCCCCGCCTTCTACCTCCGAAGTAAGCACCCTAAAACAGGTCGGCCAGTGACTTGTTTTTCAGTTACTCGTCCCTACTTGCCATCAACTGAAAACCACAGTTCTTAACAGACAGCAGGAGGGTGTCTTACAGATCCCATGTGGCCTGCAATGGGTCTTTCAGGTCTGACTCCTACCCACAGGGTGACTTTCTGGTCAGCCGAGTAATAGCTGTACCAGTGTTGCAATAAGACAACACTTCGTGATTGTAGACATTATTTTCAGAGTTTTCTACAATGACTGACTATATTGGCATAGAAATAGCTGTCTGTAATTCCAACACCTCTAATGTATCCACTGTCTTTTTAGGTGTTTTTTTGTCCTTCTGTATTGCTCCTGTTGACATTAAACATCTATTCTAGATTGCTCGTTAAAGCTTCCGATGTTAAAAAAAAAAAAAAAAAAGCCTGTGCTGTGTGTACCTCTTATATTTGGATCCATTTGTTACATTTCAGGCCTCTTAGGACTGTCCAGCAATTTCTTTGTGTTTTTTTTTTAACTGAAATTATTTTTTTTTAATTTTTAAAAATATCTTTTTTTTTAAAAGATTTTATTTATTTATTCGACAGAGATAGAGACAGCCAGCGAGAGAGGGAACACAAGCAGGGGGAGTGGGAGAGGAAGAAGCAGGCTCCTAGCAGAGGAGCCTGATGTGGGGCTTGATCCCATAACGCCAGGATCACGCCCCGAGCCGAAGGCAGACGCTTAACCACTGTGCCACCCAGGTGCCCCTAAAAATATCTTATTTTTAAGTAATCTCTACATCCAGTGTGGGGCTCGAACTTACAGCCCCAAGATCAGAGTTGCATGCTCTACCAGCTGAGCCAGCCAGGTGTCCCTCTTTTCTGTTTTTGTTTTTTTTTTTTAAGATTTTATCTATTTATTTGACAGAGAGAGATAGCAAGCGAGAGAGGGAACACAAGCAGGGGGAGTGGGAGAGGAAGAAGCAGGCTCACAGCCGAGGAGCCCAATGCGGGGCTCCATCCCAGGACCCTGGGATCAGGCCCTGAGCTGAAGGCAGACGCTTAACGACTCAGCCACCCAGGTGCCCCTTATAAGGATCCTTTCAGTCCCACCTGGGGTCCCAAAAATAATAATAAAAGTCTCCTGTCAGGGTACTTGTAAGTTAGATATAGAAATGTTGTAATCTGACCATTCTTTAGCAAAGAGGTCTCAAGATAAGTTAGAGGCCACGGAGTATGAGGTCACTTGGCAAGACACTCAGCCTGACAGCCCTTACAGTGGCTCCCAGCCTTTAAGGCTGCAGTCTTTTCAGACTGTGGGCTTTTTGTCCAAGGGCTTCTTGAACAGCCTCTGAAGTAGAGATTTACTGTTACTGTCCCCTGTCCCTCCAGCATGGCTTCTGTCCCCTCCTGATTCACTTCAGGACCTGCTGAATTTTCAGTATTTCTGGACCTGAGTGTGGTATTCCAGCCACCAGATGTCACCTCCTGCAAAGACAGACTTTCTCTAACTAGTGTGTATTTCTGTCTCCAGCTATTATAGGGACTACACAGATAAAGAGAAAGAGATGTGTCACCGAATGTTTGCTCCTTATGATAACGGCTCTACAGTAGGAGAGAACTGAAGGTAATCAAAGGGCTGAAGCATAAAAGGCTTCAGGGTTTTGTCCACTATGTGGAAGGCTTGTTGTTCTCCTCAGTCCACCAGGGAGTATTGGCTGTCCGCAACTGAGTATAGATGGAAGGAGTAGAATGTTCCTTGTGGAAGCTGACAGCACAGTGACCACGTGGTGTGCACATACCATGGGCCTTCTCATGAAGATGATCGTGGAGAAGATTGGAAAGTTACCCGGAGCTGGAGGTTAAATTTATAGATTTAGGAGGTCTTAGGCTTTAAAATTAAAATTTTTTCCCACATTTTATGTTAACGTTTCCCTCACAGGCCCTTGGAACATGAGGCTGTGAGTAGAGTCACTAATATGATGGTTTATCTGGGTTTTGAAACGAAGAGGAATGCCTTTCTTAATCTGGTTTTTCTTGAAAGCTTCCAACATCACTTTACAACTAACACATTGTTAACAAGGACAAAATCCAGATGTCAAGGGGCAGTGATGGGCCGGGACTCTTAAGTTCTGCTTACTGTTAGTATGAGAGATTGGAAGGTGTTAGAACCACCAGGGATCAGGACCTCGCCTTCCTGCTGCAGCAGACGCCCCGCGGTCTAGCAGGCACAGGGCTAAGATTTCCCCGGGAGTTCATGAGCGGACTCTCTTTAGTCTGGTTTACTATTACTTAAGAAAATTAATGGAAACAAAATCACCTGCCTTAAACACCTGCTTAGCCGGGTAGCTAACTCTGCTCTCTTGAGAGAAGTTAAACAAGGAGCAACAAGAAAACAGCTGCCAAATGGGCTCATGGTAATGAATCTGCCCTTTGTTGCTACCTACATCTCTACAAAAGAGGTTTGAGAGAGGGCGGCAGTGAAAAGGCCTATTCATCCCAGACATTTTCACAAGTGATCCAAAAACTGCCGTTTTCCCCCTGTCAAAAACAACCGGTCGGTATCAGAAGTCAGTGTTGCCTTTATCATGGACTCTGACCCTGTGACCCTGGGCTTCAGGTCTTTCGGGGACATTGGAGTATTTGTAGGTCTTCTGAACTGAGCCGTGAGCTAAAGGACTTCTGTTTGGGGGCTGTTCACGCGCAGCAGGAAGGGAGGTTTGCTGGCTCTTCACCAGACATTTTAGACTGTCATCTGGCGTGTCCTGCCATTTAGCGAAGACCCAGCTCTTCCAGGGGCCGTCCTGGAAACAGATCTGGGAAAATCCAGCACAGCAGCTACTTCTTCTCTTCTCTTCCCCCACCCCCTGCCCCCAGCTTTCTCTGTCTCGAAGGTGTTTTGGACCTGATGAGTTTTTAGATGGTTTCCCAGATATTCCTCTGTCTTGGGTGTTTTGTCAAATTAGCAATGACTGTGTTTGGATCTAAAATAGCCATTATTATTCTACTCCCACTGCTTTTGAGATTGTAACTTATTTTGGCTTCTGGGTCTTTGGTGTTCTCTCTGCCAAGCTCTTTTTCTGTTGGACTTGTGACTAGTCAGTCACTTTTAAAAAGTCCAAGTTTTCAGATTCTTTTGACAACGTATTTTGACAAGATTTGTTATTTTCCGAGATGTTAAATTCTAGTGATCTGTCTTCATCTTATCTTCTAAGATGTTGATCCTTCTGGTGGAATGCGTGTTCTCTCAGTTATGTTCTCGAAGCTCCTGGTCATAACAGACTACATTTTTTGAGATCAGAGACTGTGTCTTTTTTTGTCTTTGTATTTTCTAGCATCTGAAACCATGCCCAGCACATAACTGGCAGTCAGTAAATGTTGGTTGGATCAAGTGTAAAATAGCTGAAATGCTAGACCAGCCTCTTTGAAACTATATCCTCCAGGCTGGCTCTCGTATTGGCTGTCAGGACGCTCGTCCCTGCCAGTGACAGAAACCTGTCTTCAGCTAGCATCAGCTAAAAAAGAGATTTGCTGAAGGGATTTGGGGGAGCTCACAGAATCGGAGTTGCTGAACAGCCAGGACTTGGGCAGGTGGAGACCTGCAGCCCCGAAGGCCTCAAGGACCTTGTCCATCTCCGCTGCATATGCTCTCCCACCGTAAAGAGTGCCTGGGGGTCCCTTCCACAGCCTTTCTGTTTGAGAACGGACTCTGCCCTCCTCCATACTTCCCTTTTTCATAGTATCCCACGTCCTCCACCCCCATGCTTTTGTATTATGAAAAATCTCAAAGTTCGACAAGTAGAATAATAGAATTCTCCCGGGTATTCCGCCATTAGGTTTAACAGTTATCAGCATAAACCAATGTTTCCATCTCTGACCCCGCACATTTCCTCCCCACCCCTAGCACTGTCAGGTTAACTTGAAGCGGATCCCAGTAATGCTATCATTTCATCCACAGGAGTTCCCATTTCCCTATGTATCCCTAGAAGATAAGGACCATTCTTGTATATTTTCTCTTGTTCTCTGAAATGTTTATTTTTCTGCCTGTTGGCTTTGACCTTACTCTTTTCCATGTTGCAGACTTTCCACCCACAGTTGGGGTTTTCTTGGTGGCCTATTCACATTTAAGAATGCAGCAGTTGAAAAATTGGTCAGGAGTTCTTACACCTGGGCAGGTATCCACCCCTTCTTCCTAAGGCTGAGCAGGTGGGAGCCAACCAGAATGCTTCAGGACCCTTTGCATTGGGTACCAACACTTAGACTAGCTTCCCCAATTTTTTCCTCAGGTGGATTTTTCCCCCTGAAATAGTGGATACAAGTGCTATGTCATCTGAATCTGTATATCCCCAATTTCTAGCGAAGTTGAGCAGCTTTATGCGTTTTTATTGGCCATTTATATTCTTTCTGCAAACTGCCTGTTGATCTCCTTTGCCCCCTCTTCTCTTGGGTCTTTTTTAGTACTGATTTCTAAGAACCCTTTTTCACGTGAAGGATGTTAATTAAATGTTATGTAAGTTCAGATCTCTTCTTCCAGCTCTTTTGAGTCTGTGTATAGTTACACGCGTCCCTGTTTCTGTGTGGTTCTTGGAATTCCTGTTGTGCTCATGTTTGAGCTGTGGGAGTAAGCCGAGGTCTGCGATGAGTGGACAGGAGTGCTCGGGGCGAAGGGCTTTCAACAGTTCTTCCGAGAGCCTGAGCATTATTCTCTGTCTGCAGTGCTTCATGATGGTCACAAGCCCATTAATCTTGCCAACATTTCTGAGGGAGAAATTACTGTTTCCCCTTCACAGATTTGGAAAGGCATGAAGCTCAGAGAACGAGACCCTTTCCATGTGGAGGTCTTTGTGCTTATGTATAAACAACTGTGACCATTTTCATTGGATTTGAAATCTAAGCACCAGATGAAATGGGAAGTCTTAAGTATATTCAGCAACTTTTTTCAGTTGGAGTCTTACCACTGGGTGCCCCTGGATTTTTCTCCCTCTCTTAGATGTTTGGGAATGTCTTCCTTTTTCTCAGCTTTCCATACTTAAGCTGAAGCCTTTGAGCTGTAGAATTAAGAGGATTGAGCCATGTTGCATGGGCAGCGTCAGGAAAAAGTGTATCTTAACAGACTTTTTTTTTTTTTAAGATTTTATTTATTTATTTGACAGAGATAGAGACAGCCAGCGAGAGAGGGAACACAAGCAGGGGGAGTGGGAGAGGAAGAAGCAGGCTCATAGTGGAGGAGCCTGACGTGGGGCTCGATCCCAGAACGCCGGGATCATGCCCTGAGCCAAAGGCAGACGCTTAACCGCTGTGCCACCCAGGCGCCCCTTAACAGACTTTTTAAAAAATGTTTTCTTGGGGCGCCTGGGCGGCTCAGTCAGTGAAGCGTCCAGCTCTTGATTTCATCTCAGGTCATGACCTCTTTGGAGTCGGGCTCCGCACTCAGCGTGGAGTCTGCTTGTCCCTCGCCTTCTGCTCCTACCCCACCTCACGTGCGCACATTCTCTCTCTCTTTCTCTCTCTCTCAAATAAATTTAAAAAAAAAGAAAGAAGTAAAAATAATAAATGTTTCCTGGGAAGCCAGAGAAGTTCCTCGGAGGCTCAGGTGGGAATAAAGGCCATGCTGCAGAGATTACATTCTTATTAGCCAAAATTCTGAGATTTAGTCCTGGCTCAGAGTTGGCCTGAAATGAGCACTAAAGCAGCAGGCCCCACAGAGCTTGGTGCCAAAGCTGAAGCTAGAGGTGTCCTCTGGGGTCAAGGGTTCCCTCGTTCCAAAATAGCCTTCCTGTGTCCGGGTCAGACTGGTCAGGTGCCAGGAAAACCCTGGGAGCGAATCATCATTTCCCCACAGTATGTGACTGGATCTAGATGGGGAATTTATTTGATCCCCCTCTTCCCAAAGAGATTAAGAAGAAACTCTCAAATCTACTCTTGAGTCTATAAAGACATTTCATGCCTCCGCTAAGACTCCTCTGAGTCCTGAACAAATAATAACTTGTTTAAAGATACTTCTGTAATTTTATATATCATTCATTCTTCAGGTTTTCTTTCTCTGAATCTCCACTTTTCTTTTTTCTCCTCAGAATGTTAGTTGTATTTTCTCAAGGGTAACTGGGCCAGGCAGGCATTCTCTTGTCAGATGAGGGCCATGTTGTTTTTCAGGCAAACTGTTCGACACAGTCCCTTGATCTTTTGAATATCTGTGAAATGCCTTTTCTCCCAGCTCAGGAGTACCATTGAAGTCATCCCTTTGTTGTGTGACTATAAATAACTCCACTTAGGTTGGCACCTTTTTATTATACCCCTTCCTGGGAAAGCATTTCCCCTGGCAGAGGTTTTTTTTTGGCTCCTTCACCTCTCTTCACATCCTCTCTTGGCAGTGTAATGGGCCCCAAACCTGCTTCCTACTACGGTTTACCTCAGTGGATTCTGTGTGCTTTGTGGGTAAGGTATCGGTGAGGGCTACTTAATTAAATTTCAGGAGATAACTAGGTTCCTTTCTCTAATTTTCAAAATCCGTGATTATGGAAGTGCCCTTCACCATTCATTATGGGGTGGAGAAATGGGAAATGTGGCTTCTCGGTCTTCACTCCCTTGGCTATGACCCTAGCCAAGTCCATTAGCATCTCTGGGCTTCCGTTGCATCATTAAATACAAACCTGGCTTTGAAATGGAGGCATGGGTGTCACTTTTCACCTCTTTGACCAGCTACCATGTTGCCTTCACCATGGCACTGTGGCCACTGATGGCCATAAGCTCTGACAGCGGTCGTGGGAGGAAGTGCCTCAGGGCTGTGCTGTGGGTCCCTGGCCACCCCCACTCGGGGAGGGCCCGGGAGTGCTGTCTGGTTCAGTTTAAGCCTAGAAAGGCTGGGCTTAGGGGACCACTCAGAGACTTGACAGTTCCCAGCAGGCCAGAACATCACATGGCAGAGCATGGAGGGGCTAGGGCTCCTGAAATTCTCCTCCTTCAGTTGGAATCACTCGAGATACCCAGACTAGGTTCTTCCGATGAGCTGAGTAATGTGTTTTAACAAAGAGAAGCAGTTAGGGACGCCTGGGTGGCACAGCGGTTAAGCATCTGCCTTCGGCTCAGGGCGTGATCCCGGCGTTATGGGATCGAGCCCCACATCAGGCTCCTCTGCTATGAGCCTGCTTCTTCCTCTCCCACTCCCCCTGCGTGTTCCCTCTCTTGCTGGCTGTCTCTATCTCTGTCGAATAAATAAATAAAATCTTTAAAAAAAAAAAGAAAGAAAGAGAAGCAGTTAAAAGAACAGCTTCAGAGAGGGTCTATGAATTTTCACCTTTACGTACTGTGTTTGTGCATTGTCTGGGATCTTGGAGAGGGATCCGCAGCTCTCATCAGTTGTTTTCAAAGACCCGCTGTTGCCGACGTTCCTCACAGATGCCACTCAGGGCTGACCCTCTTTCTCTCTGGTTCCCTGCAGTGGCCCTAGAGGGAAGTGCTGTGGATGGGGCTGCAAGGCAGGGTGGGGCTGGCACCGGACTCCGTGGGAACCCTGCTCACCCTGCCCCCCGGCCCCAGGGCTTTGTACTCGGGTCTCCAGCATCAACATCCTGGGCTCTGCCTTGTCCAGCTCAGGCTCCCAGGATTACCTCACTTCTCGGGCTTCTCTGTTACACTTTCACACTCTTCTTTGATTACTGCTCGCTATTATGTGCAATTATTGTAGACACCGATCATATCCTTGCTGGAGTTTTGATTTCACATTGGCTGCCTTTTCCCCAGGCCTGGGTCTGCTCTCCTCAGAAGCCACTGGTTTTGTATTCATATATTCAGCAGGAGGCTGCCTGTTGGAACTTGGTCTGTGTCCCCTGCCTAAGTCTGGCTGCTTTTGTCTTTGTAGGTCTCGGGGCTTATCTTTCCTTGAGCCGTGGAGACATGATGACCTTTCTCTCTGACTGCACCTCAGTGTGCGATGAGAATTGGATTTGCAAAATGTGAACTTTTCCATTTTGATACTTTCTCATTTATGCTAAAGTGTTACTTTTTATTGGTCCCAATTTGAAAATTCAACTAACCAAACCCCCTGAAATCCCAGTGTCTGATCCTGTCGGTTCTCTCTACATTGCATCAGCGTTCCTGGGAACATCTTCGCGCTGAGTGAATATTGATCACAGGATTTATGTCTAACGTCATTTCATGGAACACAGACTAGATCGAAACATTTTTTTTTCAGTTCATTATTATTAAGCTTTTCCTTGTGGAGATTTTCAAACCTACAGGTAGAAAAAGCCGGCATGCTGATCTGCCCGTGTGTGCATTACCCGTCTGACAATTATCAGCTTTCTGCACTTTGGTTTCCTCTACCCACTTCACCCCCACAACTTTTTGTCAGTATTTAAATTATAAAAATGCTACATGCTTACAGTTTTAAGAGAAAAAAGGGGTTGAAGTATAAAGCTCCGAGTCCCCAAGCCTACTCTCCAGAGGTAACCACTGTTGATGTTTTCTGTGTATCCTTCCTGAAGAGTTTTTTGTGAATATTTGAGAATGTGGGTGTATATGCAATCTTCCCCACAAATAGAATTCTGTATTTTGTACCATACTATGTTTAAATACATTTTGGGTGATCTCTAAGCACTCAAAGAACTACCAACTCATTTTAAAAAACGACGAGTTTAGGAGCACCTGGGTGGCTCAGTAGGTTAACCATCTGCCTTCGGCTCAGGTCTCGATCCCAGGGTCCTTGCTCAGCGGGGAGCCTGCTTCTCCCTCTGCCTGCTGCTCCCCTGGCTTGTGTATGTGCAGTTGTACGCACACTCTCTCTGTCAAATAAATAAATAAAAAATTTTTTAAAAAAGATGAGTAGCATTTCATCCTAGGAGGGTATTACAATATTCTTTTTGCTTTTTTCCATGAGAGAGCACAAGTACGGCAGAGGTGCAAACGGATAAGGAGAGGGAGAAGCAGACTCCCAGCTGACCAGGGAACCTGAGCCAAAGGTGGACGCTTAACCCTGAGCCACCCAGGCGCCCTGTATCACAATATTTTTAACAGTAACAGGAGGTATTGTCGTTACCGTCCCCACACCTGAGTTTTCTGTGACACTAAGTAGATGTATCCTTGGGTTGTGATCTGTATTTCTTCAACGAAAGTAGGTACTGCTGAATTGATCTCTTTAGTGGCCGTGCCAGTTCACGTGCCCTCTGGTAGCATCTGAGAGATTCTGTCCCATAGCTTTGCTGTCACTTATAATTGTTTAATCTTTGCCGGTTTGGTACATCTGGAGAGGGGATCTCGTTATTAGAATTAGCATGTCCCTGATCAAGCATCTTTTCACATGTTTACAGAGTCAGGCGTCCTTTCTATAAATATTTCCTGTTTCTCTATAACCAAACAACTTTGTGAATTTTTTAGGTTTTTTGATAGTTCTGTCAGTTACGTTAGTTGGTCAGTTGCTTCCCTGGATGTTCTAGGTTTAGGGTCATCGTATCCAAATATTTCTACCAGTTGCATTTCTTGTTTTACTCGGAGCCCATCGAGGCATGTGGGCTAGCGCTTCCAGAAGAGCGTTGAAGAGTGTTGGCAGCCCTGAGCATCCGTGTCTGTCCTGGCAGTGACGGAACTGCCACTCTCAGCTCAGACGAGCACGATGGGATTTTGGGTTGAGACAGTCTTCTTTTTTTTTTTTTTTTTAATATTTTATTAATTTATTTGACAGAGATAGAGACAGCCAGTGAGAGAGGGAACACAAGCAGGGGGAGTGGGAGAGGAAGAAAGCAGGCTCAGAGCAGAGGAGCCTGATGTGGGGCTNCCTGATGTGGGGCTCAATCCCATAACGCCGGGATCACGCCCTGAGCCGAAGGCAGACGCCTAACCGCTGTGCCACCCAGGCGCCCCGAGACAGTCTTCTTTTTATCATGATAAGGAACTGTTTTTATTTAAAGCTTTTATCAGGAGTGGTTGGTATCAGATGCCTTCCTGTCACAAAGATAAGCTTTTTTTTTTTTTT
>NC_048227.1:8976631-8996807 GCF_002007445.2 Ailuropoda melanoleuca
TTTTTTTTTTTTTTACCCTTTGACCTGCTGTTAATGTTTTTATAATATTGACTCTTTGATGTGGCAGGGAGAGAAATATTGTGCATTTTTAATTGGTTGCTTTGGGAGAGCAGCAGAGGTCCTCGTACACAAAAGAACAGTTCCTTCCCTAAGAAAGCGCATCTCTGGGACATCGTATAATGAAAGACCTTGAAACTGAGGAGAAGAGTTTGAAGTAAAAGGAGACTAAATTTGCTTCTCCTCCCAGGTTAATAGGCAGCTTGATGCCTGAGAGGGAGGAGTGTGGGAAGAAAGCGAGAGGAGCGCCTGAGAGCCCCGTTGAGGAGGGGTGCGACGAGCTTGAGCACAGCCTTGTGGCTAGGAAGGGCTCCCCAGCCGCACATGCTAAGGCAAGCTCCAGGCACCGGTACCCTGGCGCTCCCGTGTCTGTGGCCTGGAGTTCCAGAAGCGCCGTTATGGTGGGGGGGCCCCGTTGTACATTTCTGATGTTTGAATTTGTGTTTCTGGGAAGCTTCTCCTCATTTGCTTGTTGTCTATTTACACGTCTCCATAACTAGCAAAAAATGTCTGTGTTCTAGTATTTTTAGAGTTCTTTTTTACATTTAGAGTTTTGAAACTATTGGCAGTTTATTTCCATCCTTAATTTGAAGTAGGAATATAGATCTTTATTTTGCACTCACATGTCTGAACAGCTGTACCAAGTGCCTGGCCAGCTTGGTCAGTACAGCACGCCACTCTTGATCTCAAGTTGTGGGTTCAAGCCCCATTTGGGTGTGGAGATGGTTCTTTTTTAAAGATTTTATTTTTAAATAAGAAATTACACCAAAATTTGTTTATGGACTTAAAATACCATATATGGTACCTGGAGCAAGGTATCTGTACAGGATAAATTAACTCCCTCACTTGAACGATGGAATGACTGGTTTGTGCGACAAGCAGGTTAGCACGAGTAGTGGAATGACTACATCCTGCTCCGTGGAAGCTCCCTCTCCCCGTACTGATGCTGGGGTTTGAGCTCTGTCTTGACTGACCAGTAGGTTCTGGGCCTGAACAGTACAAGTCCTGCTGGGCCTCAAGCTGGACAGCAGTTGCTAGTAACCAGAAGCAGTGTCACTTGGTTTTGGCCCCAGGGCTGGACGTTCCTCGGTGTGATTGCATCAGAGATCCTGCCACTGGTCAGGAGATGACTGCCAGCGTGTTGTTTCTCCGGGACTTTGCTTGGGGTTGGACAGGAAAGTGCTTTTGATGTTTCTGTCCTCACGCATCCCATGTGGTCACACCCCCACCCTGTCCGGATGCCCAGCAGAGCACAGCAGACGCTTGCCACGTCAGTGGCTGTCGGTAGGGGCTCATTCTAGTCAGGCAGGTGAGTGGACTGTTAACTGCAGCCCCCACGTGGCGTGTCCAGGGTGATGGCCGTAGAATGGCTGCACGTGCGTGGCAGCTGGGGTTCGTGGAGGAGTACATGGGATGTGAGGTGCTGCCCAACGGGGAGAGAAGCTGCCAGTCTCCAAAGGCCCAGACCAGGAACCTGGCACTGCCTCGCAGCTGCCACCTCAGCGCCCTGGGCACTGCTGTCTCTTCCCACAGAGCAGCCAGAATAACCTTTTCTTTTCTTAAAAAGTCGTTTCTCTGCTCAGAACCTCCCATGGTGCTTGCAGTGAAACCTGAAAGTCCTGCCCAATGACTCCGTGGCCCGAGCGACTCGGCGCTGGCTGCCAGTCCAGTGGCACGGCGCACCTGTCTTCCCCGCGTTCACTCCACCCACGCCACACTGGCTGAGGTTTCTCGCTCGCTCCCGTCGTGGTGGTGAATCCTGGCCTCGGCGTCCGCGCTCCCGTAGCCCAGAAAGCCCTGTCCAGGCTGCTCGCAGAGCTCCGTCTGCTTAAACGCGCCCTCCGGGAGGTCGTCAATTTACTCGCGGTAGAGCGCGCGCCGCATCGCTCTGCACGCCCATCGCCTATTTTTTATAGCACTTACGGTTTTATGTTTCTTCATCTCTATGCCGCTGAGAACGAGCTCCGTAAGAGCGGTGACTCTTTGTAAGCTGAATTTTGCTGCTGCCGTGTTTTCCTGTCCTGTGTGATGACGGCTTCACGCGCAGCGTGCCGGCGTATCTGTAGGCACAAAGAGCACTCCGCGTAGATTCACGCGAGAAGCGGCATAGACAGCTTGAGGAGGAAGCCTTGGCCTTCCCCTCCAGCCTTGGACTGTCCCCACCTGCTGCGGCAGCTGCCAACGGGGTCGGGGCAAGGTGGTGGCAAGTTCTTCCCCCAGAAAGCACCGCTCTGCACGAAGGGAAGGCCGCTCTGCTTCCACCGGCGCCGGGAACGGCTGGCAGCCGACCGGCCCTCCGAGCGCACCAGCATGTTGCAGCTCTGGGGCCGGAGCAGGCTCCAGGGACCACCGAGCCATCAGCAGGTTGGGACGGTGGCGCCATCAGGTTCCCTCCTGCACGTCCCCGTCCCACCGGCCCTGCAGCAGCTGCGTCAGGTGCAGATCAGGCAATGAAGGCGCGCAGAGCAGAAGCAGCGGCCGCCACGACTTGAAGGTGTGCGTGTGCGCACCTGTCATCCGTCCGGCAGTGTGACGTCGCTTGTGCCCGGGGCTGCCTGGGACAGGTTCGTCCAGGCTCCTGGTCTGGTGGCGTCCAGAGCGGCTTGCACTGCCCCAGTGCGTGCGACAGGTGTTTGTGGTCGCCGGTGGAAAAGCAGCTGCCAAAGTATTCGGCTCTTTGGGGGGATTTTCATATCCTTCAATAGCTAAGGAAGTGTGATTCCTTGGGGAACAGTTGAGAATTTCCGATGTATAAAGCTCTGCCTGTGTTCAAAAATTAGTCTTTTATTTTGGGGCCTCATCTGCAAAATGGAGTTGAGCTGGATGATCTTACGGTCCTTTCTTTTCCGATCTTCAGAGACTGTCCTGTGTTCTTGATTGGAAGTTCCAGAGCCACGACGTTCATCAGCTACCGTTTCCCAGAATCCATCCAGGACGGGCTGCACAGCATGGCCTCTGTCCCCCGATCCCGCCTAGTCTCGTCAGCGTGGATCCGGGCCCGGCTTGGCTTTCTGGCGCGTGGCCGTGGCCGCACGTGGCACCTCCAGATTGTGATTGCTCTGCGTTGGGCAGCTGTGTCCTGTTGCGTTTCTAACTGCTGTGTTTGATTCCCAGATTCTTCAACTAAACTACACACGAGAGTGGCCAGGCTGCTGGAGTTCTCCCTCGGTGGGGCTGGGGGCCTTTCTGGAAAGAACTCCCCAGTACATGCTGTGTTGCAGGGACGTGCTTGGAAGTCGGGGCCGGAATTCCACAGCCCTTGGCCATTGCCTCATCTCTGACTGACGCTGCTGAAATGTGTTTTCACAGGTGCTGTTTTCTGTTTCACGTTTTCATACACAGAGTAGGAGAAAGTGTAGCTACTGACAAGTAGAAAATGCTATTTTTTTTAAAGGCAGCTTCTTGGGTTTTTTTTTTTTAAATGTAATTAGTCCTTGGCTTTTCTCCCAGTCCCAGCCCCCCTTCCGGCTGTTGATGTCCCTGGGTAAATGCAAATAGAGATCGTTTTGTGTATTTTATAGGGTTTTCTGTTTGAGAGAGAGAATTATGTTACACATGTTCTTGTTGTAAATAAATAAAACCTTTCTCTGTCCTTGCAAGACCCAGTATAAATTAATTGTGTGAATTCAACTGAACTTGTAAAGTCAGCAGGTGGGGTAGAGGGACAGCCATTCATTAAGACCAGTCAGATCAGCAAGATTCCCAACTGGGTCTCTCTTCTAGAGCCAGCGCAGTTCTTTCCGATGTGCCTAATAA
Source organism: Ailuropoda melanoleuca (assembly GCF_002007445.2). NCBI lineage: Eukaryota > Metazoa > Chordata > Mammalia > Carnivora > Ursidae > Ailuropoda > Ailuropoda melanoleuca. Next base: position 8,980,445 of record NC_048227.1, read on the forward strand.
GGAAATGCTGAGCATTTGGACTGGGGCTCCTTCAACCCCTCCCTTGTGGTGAGCTGGTGCTCTGGGATGAATCCCGGAGAAACCTGGGAGCCACCAGTCCCCTGGCACTTGGATCCCCCTGGGCTGGCCTTCTGGCTCCCTGCAGTGCTGAGGCAGGAGATGCCTTCTTCTGGGGTCTGCCCCTGACCCCTGCAGTCTACCCCACAGCTTTGTTTCAGTCCTCGTGTAAGCATGCCCAGTCCTTCCTACAGCATCCGCTCTGCCCTTGGATCCTTTTCCCAAACCTGTGTCCTCCCTCTGCACCCTCCCTGACCCTCGTCTTCCTTCCTGGCCACCCTTCTTCAAGGGCGCTGTCTACACTGGCTTTCTCCACTCTCACGCCCCCGTTATTCCCCTGCCCACTGCCTTCCCGCCATCTCACCCCGACCTGCTGGGCAGTCCAATCCAGTGGGCATTTCCCTCTCTATCTTTTCCCTGAATTTCCCAGATGGAAGCTCTTGATTTCCTCCCAAATCCTTGGGCAGCCCTTTGGTTTCACTCATTACTACCATCCTCCTCTCCCCCTTCAAAATACATTCAGAGCATTTCTCCAATGAGTTCCCACGATCAACAGCCACACAAGTGACCCAACCAGACCACAGGCCTTGCAAGAGGCACCTGGCCTGTGTCCCCACCTTCTGGCACCTCCCTTCCTGACAGGGTCAGCTCAAACAGCAGAAACCAAGTCTTCCTGGGGCAGGCTGGGCGCTGCCTCTGTGCCTGGGGAACAAGGGCAGGGTGGTGCTATAGCGGCCAGGGTGCTGAGAGGCCCCCCGGGCGACTCCTGTACCCCCTCCCTGGGGATTCCTTCAACCTGGGTACTGGAGTGGTTGGTAGCCTTAGAACCATGATTTTCTCTAGAGGCCTTGCTGATGGTTTCCAGATCTGCTCCAGGCCTCATGATCTCTTTTTTTAAAGATTTTATTCATCTATTTAGAGCACAAGCTCACAAGCAGCGAAAGTGGCAGGGAGAGAGAGAGAGAGGCAGGCCCCCTGCTGAGCAGGGAGCCCGATGTGGGGCTCGACCCCAGGACCACAGCCCCGAGCCAAAGGCAGGTGCCCAACTGACCCAGGTGTCACCCAGGTGTCCCAAGCCTCATGATCCTGACCTGGAATCACCTGGGATCAGACGTCCCTCAGTCCCTCCAGGTTCAGGAGGGCCTAGACCAAAACCACCTCCTCACCCCATGTGCGCACCCTGCCCAGCCTGCTCTGCCATGCCGCGTGTCCGCAGCCAGCAAGGGCACCCACCCAACTGCCCTTTCGTCCTTGGCCTCTGGTGTGGCCGCGCAGCCCTGCCGTCTGAAGCGCCTCTCTGCTGTCTTCACTCCTTATCCTTCACCGACTCCTCCACCTCCATTCTGGAGGCTTCTCTCCTGCCCTTGGCTTGGCCTGCTCCCCCACCACACGCACGTACACACATGTGCGGTGCACACAGCACCCTGGAGTGGTGGGAGCGCCTCACTGTCCACTCCCTGCTCGCGGCTTTCCCCGGCTTACCCTCGGAGGAGGCTTGCTGGAAGCATTAGCAGGGGGTGGCCTGGCATGGCTGTTTCAGGAAGATCACTGGGTGGTGAAGCCTTTTCGGAAGACTGTGTGAATGTATTAAAAATTGAAAAATACACTCTTCAACCCAGCACCCCCCCCCTTGTAGAACTCTGTCCTTCAAAAGCACTTACACTTGTGGACTAAAAGCGTGTTTGTTGCACCTGTGTTGAGGCCGTGGCCAAACTGGGAGCAACTGTGAGTCCTTCAAGGGGGCGTGGTAAGAGATCACAGCGCCACTATCCTGGGGACACTCTGTGGCTTTGAGGACCAAGATAGAACCCGGAGAATAACACATGGAGTCTGAATACACTTACGTGTGTCAATAAAGAGCCGGAAGAATGTGCTCCACACTTAGCAGTGAACCTTCTGGCCAGCATGGAAGAGCGAGGGTTCCACATTTTGTTCGGAGGGCTTCTGTATTGTTTATGATGCGTCTGTGTGTTTTTAGCGGCATCTAAACCCGGGCACCGGGCTGCGGTTGATCCACGGAGGATGGACTAGAGGGGGTGGCGTGGGGCTGGGGCCTGGGACTGCGGCAGGCGCCCGTGGCACCAGCTGGCGCTGGGAAGGAAGAGCAGACGGCTGCTCCAAACCTGCCACGCACGTCTCAGTGGGACGGTGGCGTCTTCTCTGCCGCGGGGACTCGTGAAGAACAGGGCAGCTAGCTTGCATATTGCTCATGTCCAAAACACCTTCTGAAAGGGTGCCTCACGTGGGCGACACGTGGCATCGGTGCCTTCCAGGTGGCACCGGCCCCCTAGTCACATGGAGCAGTTTGTTCTCAGGAAACCACTTTCACCTGCCATGGTTTGGAGGCATGTGCTCTGCTGCGGGCGCAGGTGCAGAGAACAGAGCTCGCAGCCCCCCCACCGCCCCCGTCCTGGCGTATCACCACTCGGCGCCCAGCTCTCCGGTTCCGTTACTCTCCTTTCTCCCCGTGTCCTCCCGTGCACACAGCTGCGGGGACCTGCCTCGTGTGTGTCTTTGTCTTGCATTCGCACAAGGTGTGTGCATCGGGAGACGTTACTAAGATCCAGCCATCCCAGGGCTTCGAGCGCTGTGCGGTGTCAGGGTGATGGCGGCTGCCATCAGTGGGGCTGGCCGGGACCCTCACAGCATGGCTTTGTTCATTCTTGGGCTGACTGTGAGCCGAACTTACCAAGGAAGGAAGAAACTGGCTTAGGAGGTGAGGAAACTAACCGAGAAGGGCACATGCATGGCTCCATCGGTTGAGGGTCCAACTCTTGATTTCATCTCAGGTCATAGTCCCGGGGTTGTGGGATCGAGCCATGTCGGGCTCCGTTCTGGGGCATAGGGCCTGCTTGAGATTCTCTTTCCTCTCCAAAAAAAAGGAGAAACTAACCGAGAGCCTCCCAACTCTCCCTTGTCAGAGCCTGGGTGTAACCGCCCCCTTTCCTGCCTCACACCACCGAGGGACTGGTCGGGCCAAGGGCCTCTGGCCTCCTCAGGCCTGCCTCCACACGGCCGCAGTGCTCAGCCCCGGCTCGGCTCCGGGAGCCTTGCTTCCCTTACTCCAACCCTGCCCGCTGATCTGCCAGCACCCACGCCACTCAGCATCTCAGTGGAGACAAGGTCGGGGAGGCCCACAGGAGGAAGGACTTGCCCCAGGCTGTGTGGCTAAAGCTGAGCGAGGACTGGTTAACTTTCCACTGGGTCGTCAAGTACCTCTCCCCTCTGTCTCCACCCACAGCCAGGTGCCATCTTCAGAAAGGATTTGAGCTCTTTCCCTCTCTCTCCCCTCTCCACCAAGGCCAGAAGGCCCTGGCTGACTTTTGCTGAGCCAACCAGGCAGTAGGTGGCGACATAACCCACTGTGTGCCTCCCCGAGCAAGCCCCGGGGGACCCCAGAGAACCCGTGGCCCACCCCTGCCACAGCAAGTGACCTGTGCTCGCGTGCCACGGCACCTGCCCTTCGTGGGAGGTGTGGGCCTGTTGAGAAGGGCCCTGGCCTTCCTTCTGCCCCCTGATCAGCACAGTCACTCAGTAAAGAATGGTTGGTGCAGGTGCTGGGACCCAGCTCCAGGAGTCGGGCCATGCCTTCCAGCAGGAAAAGGCCCCAGGCGCGTCCATGCTAAGCACGAAGGCTGGAGGGCCTGGAATGGTGTCGCTGCGAGGCCACTTGACCTGGAAGAGCCTCTCCAGGCAGAGAACGCCAGGAGGTCTGCAGAGCGTGGGAAGACCAGACCCCAGACGGCTGTGTGTGTCAGGCTGAGAGACCCAGACCCTCCTGCCAGCAGCAGGGAGCCCTGAGGCTCTCCTTCCCCAGAGGGAACCAGTGAAAGTCCTCATCCTGTCCCGCCTAAGGGCCAGGCTGGCTGCAGGGAGAGACCGCTTGTTCTCTCCTGCCTCACCTGGTTAAGAAGCTTACCTTGACTTCTTTGGTAAACCAAAAAATGTTCTAACTTTCTTATAAACATGATATTCTTAATTCCCTTCAAACCGAAAGCACAGCTGCAGGTGGGGAGGGACTTCAGCCAGATCCCCATTTCCCACTCCTGCTCCCTTACCAGCTCCCTCCCAAGGTGGAAACGCCCTGAACCGTTCACACCCAGCAAATCCACACCCAGAAAGGGATGGGACTTGGGGGTGTGGCTGTGGGCTGTTCTTGGAGACACCCCAGGAAACAAGGACAGCACCAGGAGACAGACTGCGTGAGAAAAGGGGGATTCTGGAAAAGGGGCCACGTGACCCCAGAAGGAATCCCAGACTTACTCCTGCCAAGTCACCAGGTGTCTCTGTAGCGACCCTAGGGGCCCTGTACCAGGAGGGGTGTTCACTCAGCGATGGGCGCTCCTTGTATGCCAGCCGAATCCAAATCCAAATTCCGGTTGGAAAACCTTTCGAGGTAAATGGTGAGGTGGGTGAGTGGGCTATTTTCTCACTGCCTGAACTTGAGGACTAGGCTTCCCAAACTCATTCCTGCTTGTTCAGTGTTGGGAGGACCCCTACAGAGCTCACGAGAACCCCACACATTACAGAGTGTACCTCAACACCCTGGCAGGAGATCGTCATAGTCCTCAGTTGCTGCCGCCCTGTCCCCCACCAGGTCCCCTGAGCCAGACTCCTGGGCCCTGCTCTTCCGCCTCCCACTCAGCCTCATCCCGTGTCTCCAGGGCTGAGAAGCTTGCCTCCTTAACGTCCTCGGTGCCGCCCCTAACTCTTCATCTCCGCCACGCTTGAATCTGATGCTAACCTTGATCACCTTCCCAGCCGGCCTCCCCAGTCCAGTCTGGGCTCCGCCATCCCTCCTCCACCTGTTAGCTCTGTCCTGCCCCGGCTTAAATGCTTCAGTAGCTCCCAGTAGCCTTTGAGATAAAGTTCAAACTCCCTGATTTAGCACAGAAGGGCTGGCCCCCCTCCAGCCACTGTCTGCCAGGCTCCCTGCCTTCCAGCCCCACTGAGCTGCTGTCGGGCGGTCCCTAACCGTCCACACCCGTCCACACCTCTGTGCTGCTCTAACCAGACTGCACTTTCACTTCTTTTCCAAAGCTTAGTTTAAGATAGGAACTTCCCAGTGGAAGCCTCTGAGTCTCCCAAGCCTTCAGTGACAGGACCAGGAGTGAAGACACATGCGTCCCCAGCGACCGTCGTCTGTCCCAGCAAGCATGGAAAAGGGGCCACTCACTCAGCACAAGAGTGAATTTCTCTATCCCTCAGTCCATCAATAAAATCACAAAAACTTTCTTCTTTGGTATTAAGATATTTCTCATGTTTTTAAAAATAATTTTTTATATAAAACCGCACACATAAGGTAGTTAAAAATACATGCATAGGGGCGCCTGGGTGGCTCAGTTGGTGAAGCGTCTGATTTTAGCTCAAATCATGATCCCAGAGTCCTGGGATCGAGCCCCATGTCCTCAGAAGGGAGCCCGCTTCTGCCTCTGCCCCTCCCCCTGCTCATGCTCTCTCTCTCTCTTGCTCAGCATCTCAAATAAATAAAATCTTTTAAAAAAATACATGCATAAACCTGGGGTGGGGAACTTAAAGCTTAAGTCCCTCCTCCTCCTTCCGGCAGCCTTTCCTGACCACCCTGACATGGCCACTTCTGCGATGCCCAGGCCTGGATCCCCATCTCACCATTGGAATCAAATCGTCTGGCCCAACACCCCAGGAGTGAGAGCTTCTTGGGGGCAGCAACCGTATTCCATCTGGCTTTGGTTCCCCATCCCTCAGCACCGTCTGATAGACACCAGCCCCAGTTTGTCCAAGGAATACATAGATCTCATTACGAAACCTTTATGGACAAGTCAGAAAGATAATAAACTAGGGGCTTGGCAATGAGGTCTGCACCGGTTTGCCATGTCAAGGAAATGTGGTTCAAGGACACTTGATGAAAAAAGACACACTTTTTGTCTGTGACTGTGTCCATGAGCTTGTATGGGGGGGTTGGGGGTGGGGTGCAGTGACTGCTAAAAGGAACAGGACAAGTGCTGCTGGGGACAGGCTTGGGGACAGACCCATAAAGCAGGCGGGGGCTCACAACCAAGCCACGGACCCCAGGCAGGTCTGCAGCCTCCAGATCCGAGGACAGTCACCAAACCCAGAGAAGGGCCGTGGGCACGTGGACGAAGTCAGGCTCTGTGCCCTGCTTGTCCACCTTCACGACGGACTACCTCCCTGCTTGCTCTTTGGGGTTTTGTTTGTTTGTTTGTTTGATTTTTTTTTTAAGATTTTATTTATTTATTTGACAGAGCTCTTTGTGAAAGCCACGTGGGACGTCATCCTCCGGTGTCGGTGTCGGGAGAACCCTAACCACCACCCCCCACCCCCCGCACACAGCAACCAGGTGGCGGGAAATGCACTGAGGGTTTTGAACTTAGGTTGTGAATAGTTGTCCAAAACTTGGCATTGGCCGGGAAGGTTGAAGACCACAGCCGTGTCAGCCACCTCTTCTCATGGCCCTAACCATTCAGTCCGCACCCCAGAGATGCACCGACTCCCCAGCCCGGAGGCCACCCCCTGGGCACCATCAACGGTGTTCCTTTGCAAGGGCTGTGCACCTCTACCCCCACGACCTCTTCCCCTCTCGGTGACTTCAGGGGGCGGGGTAAAGCAGACACTAGGCAGGCCAGCCCCTGTGTGACCACAGCCGAGAGCTACCAGCCGTCAATAGCACAGTGTCCCCAACATACAAAGAGCCTCACTGAGGCTCCGTGGAATGGACGTGAAAACCACCAAGGTGCGTTTCCAACCTCAGAATTACTCAGCAGCCTTTCATGCGTCACTGGTCCCTTTTTCGATCCCGTGAGGAGGCCCTTCGTAACCTCGCCCTGATGCTCAGACCCCCTCCTTCCCTTCCAAGCACCCCCACTCTGCTCTCCGGGCCCGCCTCCACAGAGACAGTAAAGGCCATTGGGCATGAAACAAAGCCCCCCTTTCTCCTCGCCCCTACCTTTTCTGTATCTTTGCCCATCCCGCCCCCTCCCCTGGGTCCTGGGGGGTCCAAGTCTCCGCCCCTTGCCCGGCTGTGTCTGTGCAATTGATCCTGACCTCATGAGGGTCATCGGCCATCCTTCCCTCTTGCCTCTGCACGCGGCCTAGCCTCTGCTTCCCACCAGAACACTCCTTCAGTCCCACCCCTCTCTTCAGCCACAATCAGACCACTTTTATTTTATTCTATTCATTCGCTTCTTGAAAATGTCATTGCTCCTCACCCCAATCCCAGTTCCTTTTCCCCGTCAGCCAGGGGAATTCACGATTTTTAGAAGACGACCTTTTTATTTATTTCTCCTTTGTTGAAAAAATGGGACATGATTCACATACCATGAATTTCACACTTTTAAAGTATGCAATTCAGTGGTTTGTTTTTTGGCTGTTTTTTTCTTTTTTAGCACAATCACAAAGTTGTCCAACCATCCCCCTCTCTAATTGGGGGATATTTTGATCACCCCAAAAGAACTGCCGTACCCATTTGCAGTCATGCCCTTTCCCCTCCCCCCTTAGGCTCTGACAACCACCAGTCTACTTTCTATCTCTATGGACTTGTGTATTCTGGAGATTTCGTGTAAAGACAATCATACAACATTTGTCCTTCCGTCTCGGGCTTCTTTCGCTCAGTGTAATGTTCATCCACGTTGTACCGTGTGTCACGACTTCTTTCCTTTTTATGGTCAAACAGTATCCCGTTGTATGGCTACGCCACTTTTCCTTCATCCATTCATCAGCTGATAGACATTGGGTTGGTTTCCACTTTTTGGCTATTGCACATAACGCTACTATTAGCATTCATGTATGTGTTTGCGCACCTGTTTTCATGCTTCTGGGTATATACCTATGAGTGGAACTGCTGTGTCCTATGACAATTCCGCGTGTAAATTTTGGGGGAACTGTCCTGTTTTCCACAGAGGCTGCTCCACCAGCCACGCGTACGTGTGTTCTGGTTTCTCCACATCCTCGCTTCTTTTATCTTCTTCTTCTTTTTTAATACAGCCATCCCAGTGAGTGCGAAGTGACATCTCATTGTGGTTCTGATTTGGATTTCCCTACCTGACAACTGAAGTCAAGCCTCTTTTCATGTGCTTATTGGCCATTTGTATGTCTTCTTTGAAGAAATGTCTATTTAGATCCTTTGACCATATTTTAATTGGGTCACTGGTCTTTTTACTGTTGACTTGTAAGAGTTCTTTATACATTCCAAAACGAGTCCCATATCAGATTTATGATTTACAAAAATGTTCTCCCATTCTGTAGATTGCCTTTCCACTTTCTTGATGGTGTCCTCTGAAACACAAGAGTTTTGATGCAGTCCAAATATACTTATCTTTTGTTGTTGTTGCTTATGCTAGTGGTGTCATATACAAGAAAATGTGGCCAAATCCAAGGCCATGAAGATTTACCCCTATGTCTTCTTTTAAGAACTTTATAGCTTAAGCTACATGGTAAGGCATGAAGTCGGAATCCAACTTCATTCTTTTGTACATGGATATCCAGTTTCCAAGCACCACTTGTAGAATTAATGATTCAAGACCCATTGAATGGTCTTGGAACCCTCGTCAAAACTCAATTGACCATGGGGCGCCTGGGTGGCTCAGTCAGTTAAGTGTCTGCCTTTGGCTTAGGTCATGATCTTGGGGTCCTGGGATGGAGCCCCGCATGGGGCTCCCTGCTCAGCAGGGAGTCTGCTTGTCCTTCTCCCTCTGCCCCTCCCACCCCCTGCTCATGCTCTCTCTTTCTCTCAAATAAATAAATAAAATATTTTTTTAAAAATCCATTGACCAAAGATACATGGGTTTCTTTCTCAACTCTGGATTCTATTTACTAATCTATACATCTGTAAGTCTATATTCTCATGCTTGCAGCATACAGTCTTATTTACTGTAGCTTAGTGGGTGAGTTTTGTAATCAGGAACTGTAAATTCTCCAGCATTGTTCTTTTTTTTTTTTCTTCCATTTTTGCTTTAGCTATTCCAGGTTCCCTGCATTTTTCCATATTAATTTCAGGATCAGCTTGTCCATTTCTGCACAAAAGCAGCTTTGGGGGGAACTGTGGTAGGGATGGATTTGAATCTAGATCAAGTTGGGGAATGTTGCCGTTTTAACGGTAATAAAACTTCCCAAACCAGGGGTGCCTGGGTGACTTAGTCGTTAAGCGTCTGCCTTCAGCTCAGGTCATGATCCCACGGTCTTGGGATCGAGCCCCGCATCAGGCTCCCTGCTCAGCAGGAAGCCTCCTTCTCCCTCTCCCACTCTCCCTGCTTGTCTCCCCTCTCTCATTGTCTCTCTCTCTCATCTATGGAACATAAGAACTAGGAAGATCGGTAGAAGAAGAAAGGGATAAAGAAAGGGGGGGTAATCAGAAGGGGGAATGAAGCATGAGAGACTATGGACTCTGAGAAACAAACTGAGGGCTTCAGAGGGGAGGGGAGTGGGGGAATGGGATAGGCTGGTGATGGGTAGTAAGGAGGGCACGTATTGCATGGTGCACTAGGTGTTATACGCAACTAATGAATCATCGAACTTTACATCAAAAACCAGGATGTACTGTATGGTGACTAACATAATATAATAAAAAAATATATTTAAAATAAAATAGAAAATCAATCTTCCCAATCCATGAACACGGATGTCTTTCCGTTTAGGACTCCTCTGGTTTCTTTCAGTTGCACTCCGTGGTTTCCAGTGTGTCTTCACAACTGCTCTCACCCTTGCCACTTGACCCATTACTGTCACCACGCTAAGGACACCACTCTGATCTAGGTCCTCAGTGACCCCTGACTTGACTGGTGAGCAAGTTCCTTCAGGAAAGCTTCCCACAGACCTCTGTAATCTTCCACCAATTTCGAACACTCCTTTCTTAAAATTTCTTCTCATGCCACTTTTACAAACCACTCTCCCATTCTCTCTGTCTCCTTCACTGACCCTTGTCCTCTCCCAGCCCCTTAAATGTTGGGGTACTGTCCTGGGTCATCTTCTTTTGCATATGAGTGAATTCATCTAGGGCAAGCTCACTCATTCCCAAGGCCTCAGCCTCCATCTTTACCTCAAAGCCTCCCAGACCTCCTCCTCCAGCCTCACCCTCTCGGGACCTTTCAGAGCTGTACCCGCAGGGACCCTGAGACCACCCCTCCCTGGTCTGTCCTCTGTCTCATGCTCCTGAGGCTGACTAGTGGTAACACCCCACACAGGAGCAAACCTAGTGGCCCCATGCTTATCTCCTCTCTCTTGCCTTCACTCCCACATCTCATCCACTGTCACCTTATGGCTTTTGACCCCTAAATATTTCAAAGGCACACCTAAGGTGGCATAGGGCAGGCTGTGCACAGGGACAGCAGGGTTGGCGTACAGCAGCCCAGCCCACGGCATCAGGACCAGTGCTGAGGGACCCAAGGCAGGCTGCGGGCTCAGAGGAGGGGTGGGTAGGCGGGCACACACTGAGGTCAGCGGAGAGGAGGAGGGAGGACCAGAGCCACAGCCGTGGAGACCCCCCGAGTGTGGGTTCAGGAGCAGGCAGTTCTAAGCGAGGCGGGTGGGCACAGGAGCTCGGAGGGAGCATGGCTGGGTGCGGTGGTCTGAGAGGACTCAGCTGAAGTTCACTGGCATCCTTTATGTGACCTCAGGTGCGGCGCTTAATACTAAAGCCTCAGTGTCCTTATCCAAAGCCAGGCCTGTGGGGGGATCACCTCCGATCTCACTCCTGAAAGTCCTCTGTAAATGGTAAAGTGCTGGAGGTGTGTAAGGCCACTCAAGGCCAGAGAGGGAAGCAGGCTGCACACTGTGAAGGCCACAATTTCCAAGTGAAAGAGCTCAGGCTCTACCTTTCAGGTACGCTGAGGATACTAGGTGGGACTTGTTAAATTCCAAATGACAGAATGTATGGGGTGGGGGGTCGCATGGCTTTCCCAACATTAATGGTAGTTCGTTCCCAGTTGGCAAACCATTGGGTGGCCCGTCCTCCAGCGGGATTTCCATTGGAAGCCAGCACTGGGCGTCCAGGGCCTGGGGCATGAGTGGGTTCTTTCTTCACCCCACCAACACGCTTGGCGGCTGGGGCAGTCTCGCACTGGCTAAGGGGTTGCAGGAGGGACACAGACCCTGCCCGGCAGGGGCTCGTACCTAACGGGGACCACGAAGAAGTCCTGCAGGAGTCCAGCGTAGGGATGACCCAGGCGGGCTTCACGGAGGAGACGGCCTTGAGGCCCCTCGGCGCTCCCGATGCGCCGGGGAGTGGGGTGGGAGGAGCAGCGGGATGAGGATGAGCAGCCCCGGAGCCGAGGGGCGGTCCCAGCGAGGAAAGGCAGGCAGGCTTGTGGCCCGAAGTCCGGAGCCGGGCTACCCCGGGGCCGCCCCGGGCCGCTCCGCCCCGCGCCCGCCCCCGCGCGTGCACACAGGTGGAGCTCGGGGGACTCCGCGTCCGCAGCCCCGCCCGGCCGGGCGCTCTCCCCGCGCGGCTCCCGGGGTCCCCGCCGCCCGAGATTTCGGCGCGTCAGCAGAGCGGAAACGGGAGCGGCGCCAGCCCCGGATCGGCGGGGACGCGGCCTGGCAGCGCGGCCGGCGGCCCCGCAGGTTCTGTTCCGCCCGCGTTTGTGTTGGCAGCTGCCCGCGGCGCGCGGCCGGGCGCGATGAAAGGGCCTTCTGTGTGCGCCGAGCGGCCGCGCTCGCCTTTCATTCTTAATATAATCTTCACTTCATTTTTAACCGAGCAGAGGTTCTCTTGGAATTTTTCCCCTTCTTCCAAAAATACATGCGCGCGCGTGTGTGTTTGCAAAAGTTCCTTCACGGTGAAGGTCGGGATTGTCCTGGGGAGGGGAAGTGCGAAACCCGAGGCGGGTTCAGAGCGAGACAGAAATGCCTTTCTTCCTGCGCAGGGGCCTTCCCAGCGGGTCGCAGCCTCAGCTGGGGTGTCCTCCCTCACGGGCTTGGGGTCTGGGAGAGGAGGATGGGGATTCTTTTCTAACCACCGCCCACACCCCAACCGCAGAGTGATGGGCTGTTCCGAAAGGTCAGTGGGGAGGGAGTGGGGTGCCTCCTCAAGGGGTCCCTGCCCGGGGCTGGTCATAGAGTACTGCCATCAGGTGGGGCCAGCCCCGGGCTGTCCTCCCAGAAATGAATAGAAAAGGAGACAGGACCTCTGTGTCCGGGCTTCTGCTTGGAGAGACAACATCCTTTACTGATGTCAGCTTCGTGGGCTTAAAACAGCCTGCGACAGTGCCTGGGAAGTGTCACCAGCCAGCCACCATTCACCTGGCGGTGCAGAGGGGTGTTACACCTAAGAAAAATTTCAAGATTATACCAAAGACATTTAGAGAGACTCCCACCTCAAGCATCACAGGGCCAGGACTTTCCAAATGTCATCACAGGCCCTGGGAGTTCGGCCTCGCTATCCTAACTTTCCTGTCAGAAAAGGCGGCTCAGAGAAGGCAAGTAACCTACCCCAAGTTCCAGAGCAGGAGGGTGCTAGGACTGGAAATGTGGAAGCAGGTGGCAGAAAGGCTGAGTTCTTCCTTCTCTATGGGTGGTTTCCAAGCTGTGTTCTGCCAAGCTTCTACCTGCTTTGAGGGCTCTGCAAATTTATGATTCTGATTCTTAAAAAAAAAAAAAAGAATTTGTATTTAGGTTTGGACTTCTGTTTTGAGTAACAGAATGGATTATATAACCTGAAAACCATCCTGCTGTGAACACCTAGGAAAGTTAGACTCAAACAAAAACAGCCAAACAAACAAAAAACCCCACCAACAGTATCTTTTTTAAATATAAGAAGAAAGAAACCACATCCTTTTATGTCCAAGAAATTAAGAAACAAAAGGAAATCTCCAACCAGAAATGAAGTTGGCCACAACTGCCCTCTCTGGGGGACCAGGAAAGTGGTGAGGGCACAGGCTGAAACTGAGGACTGGTTGTCATCCAGAGAAGGTGAGGTATTGGACCTAACCAAAGTGGGCTTTGAAGCAGAATCCCAGCTAAAGCTGAAGCTGTCTGGGGCTATACCTTCAGTGGAATAATGTGTTGGGAAAAAAGAAATCAGACCTTGCGGTGCCTGGGTGGTTCAGTTGTTTAAGTACCTGCCTGTGGCTCAGGTCATGATCTCAGGGTCCTGGGATCGGGCCCTGCAACAGGCTCCCTGCTTAGTGAGGAGTCTGCTTCTCCCTCTCCCCTTGCCCCCTGCTCATGCTGTCTCTCTCTCAAATAAATAATTAAAATAGAAGGCAAGGGAAGGGAAGGGAAGGGAAGGAAGGAGGGAGGNTGCTGTCTCTCTCTCAAATAAATAATTAAAATAGAAGGCAAGGGAAGGGAAGGGAAGGGAAGGAAGGAGGGAGGGAGGGAGAAAAGAAAGAAAGAAAGAAAGAAAGAAAGAAAGAAAGAAAGAAAGAAAGAAAGAAAGAAAGAAAGAAAGAAAGAAAAAAGAAAGAAAGAAAGAAAGAAAGAAAGAAAGAAAGAAAGAAAGAAAGAAAGAAAGAAAGAAAGAAAGAAAAGGGGGAAGGAGGGAGGGAGGGAAGGAAAGAAAGAAGGAAAGAGAGAGAAAGGAAAGAAAAGAGAGGGAGGGAAGGAGAGAGGAAGGAAGAAAGATAGATTGATTTAGGCACAGAAGGACAAGAAAGAAATATGCCTTTCTCAACCTGGCTGGTAGAATTTTTAAAAATCCCTCTTGAGAGTTTCTTACAATGAGCCAGTGCTCATACAAGTTTTTGATTCGCATGGACTCTATCCTGTGAAACCTAAAACTGAGAGATTAACGAAATTGTTGGTCCCGGGCTTAGTAATATCTGTGGGGTACTTAACAGAGACAAACTTGCTCTAAAGGCACAAGACCTCCACTGAGGCCACCCAGGACTCCCACGGGTAAAGCCGTGCTGAAGGTAAATGATAGTGCACAGAAGACTCACTGAGGATCGAAAGTCTGGAGATGCACAAACAACAAGATTACCCAAACACAATCTGATGAGACTGTAAAATAAGTATGTTTAAAACGATGAAGGAGCGGGGCGCCTGGGTGGCACAGCGGTTAAGCGTCTGCCTTCGGCTCAGGGCGTGATCCCGGCGTTATGGGATCGAGCCCCACATCAGGCTCTTCTGCTATGAGCCTGCTTCTTCCTCTCCCATTCCCCCTGCTCGTGTTCCCTCTCTCGCTGGCTGTCTCTATCTCTGTCGAATAAATAAATAAAATCTTTAAAAAAAATAAAAAATAAATAAAACTATGAAGGAGGGACGCCTGGCTGGCTCGATCAGAAGAGCGTGCAACTCTTCATCCCAGGGCACACAAAAATATGTGTGTGAATATTTATAGCAACACTATTCACAATAGCCAAAAATTGGAGTCAAAACTGATGCCTGAAGAAATAGAAAGGCCAAACAGACCTATAATTAAAATAAGTTGAACCAGTATTTTCACATCTTCAAAAATAAGACACCAGGTTTAGGTGGCTTTTTAGGTGAGTTCTTCCAGATATTCAAGGAACATAAAATATAAATCATGAACAAAATATTCTGAAGAAGAAAAAAAGAGAGAATGCTTACTGACTCATTGGATAAGGCTAATAGAGTGTTAAACCCAACACCAAACAAAAACAGTAGGGAATAAGGAAATTATAAATCAATCTCTCCTAATAGCATAGAACATGTCACAAATGCAAAGATCCTAAGGAAACTTTGCAAATTAAATCCAGCAATTAAAAAATTAGGAGAGGTACCTGGGCAGCTCTGTCAGTTAATGTCCAACTCTTGATTTCAGCTCAGGTCTCTATCTCAGGACTGTGAGTTCAAACCCCGCATTGGGCTCCACGATCGGTGTGGAGCCTATTAAAAAAAAAATTAGAACATTATGACCAACTTGAAAATTATACCAGGTATGCAAATATTGTTCAATATTAGAAACATCTATTAATACAATTCACTATGTTACCAGGTTAAAGGAGAAAAGCCATCTGATCATCTCAATAAATCCAGAAAAAGCAATTGAAAAAATAACATTTATTTATGTTTAAAAAAAAAAAAACTCTCCGTAAACTACAAACACAAAAGCATTTCTGTAATCTGAGACTGCTCTGTAGTCCCCTAAATCTGTTCATCACTTCTTCTTCGCTAATAGAATATTAAGCTGGGCATCGGCACCACCAGCATAAGGATTAACTTTCCTGGCTTCCCTTGCAGGCTTGCTGGGGAACTCTGATGTAATGGGACGTAAGGGCAAATTTCTGGGAGCCTTCCTTAATAGAGAGTTTCTTTGCATCCTTTGCATCTGTTTCATCCCTTCCTTCCTCCTATGTAGAACTCAGAGACCACCTTGGACCATGAGGACCATACAGAGAGTGGAGCAGTGAGCTGAAAGTAGCTTGAGCCTCTGAGGACTTCTTGGGAACGAGATGTCATACCAACCTCCGGCTGCCAACATCCGAACTGTTCCATCCAAATGAAGTAAGTGTTTACCTTGTTTAAGTCACTGTTTGGGAATTTTCTGTTAGAGCTGACATTAATCCTAAATGGACAAAACTGATCACGGGTGTCTACCAAAAGCCTAAATCAATTGTTACACTTAATAGTGGACTATTAGAACCACTTCCTTAAAATCGGGAACTCTATTTCAATGAAGAATGATACAAAGACATCCACTCCCACAGTCTCTACCCAGGATGGTCCTGAAATTCCTGGCCAGTGCCATAAGGCAAGGAAATAAACATGACACTGTTCCAAGATAGAGGGGTGTCACATGGTTTCCATATCACCCAACCATTCCAATCCAGGTAAGTACCCAAACTCTTGCACATAGGCACAAGGAGACATGTACAAGGATGTTCATGGGGCTCCTGGGTGGCTCATTTGGTTAAGTGTCTGCTTTCGGCTCAGGTCATGATCCCAGGGTTCTGGGATCAAACCCCACGTAGGCTTCCTGCTCAAGTGGGAGCCTGCTTCTCCCTCTCCTCGTGCTCTCTCTCTCCCTCTCTCTTTCTCATAAATAAGTAAATAAAATCTTAAAAAAAAAAAAAAAGAATGTTCATGACATCATTGCTTTTGGTGAAAATGAGAGATCAGCCAAAACATGCATCAGTAAGCCAATGGTCAAACAAATCAAATTATTTTCCCCAGGTAATCAAATTTTACGTTAGCAGTTAAAATAACAGAACTAGAGCTACACGTACCACATGGATAGATCCAAAATACACTGTTGATTTTTTAGGAAATGTCTTTATCGTTTGGAGCTATGTAGTGCAACTTTACAGATGAAATTTCACGGTGTCTGTTCTGCTTTAAAATAAGTCAGAGGGGGGGCGCCTGGGTGGCACAGCGGTTAAGCGTCTGCCTTCGGCTCAGGGCGTGATCCCGG
>NC_048227.1:8996908-9022888 GCF_002007445.2 Ailuropoda melanoleuca
ATCCTCTGCTATGAGCCTGCTTCTTCCTCTCCCACTCCCCCTGCTTGTGTTCCCTCTCTCGCTGGCTGTCTCTATCTCTGTCAAATAAATAAATAAATAAAATCTTTTAAAAAAATAAAATAAAATAAAATAAGTCAGAGGAGTGAGAGGAAGTGGGTAGGTGTTTTAATGAAGCATACGTAACCGTAACTGGTTATTATTTTTTTTTAAGATTTTATTTATTTATTTGACAGAGATAGAGACAGCCAGCGAGAGAGGGAACACAAGCAGGGGGAGTGAGAGAGGAAGAAACAGGGTCACAGCAGAGGAGCCTGATGTGGGGCTCGATCCTACAACGCCGGGATCACGCCCTGAGCCAAAGGCAGACGCTTAACCGCTGTGCCACCCAGGCGCCCCGTAACTGGTTATTATTGAAGTTGGCATATGGATACATGGGGGTTCAATATATTATTCTCTTCTTTTGGGGAAAACATAGTGCAAAAAGAAACCACGGAGAACAACATACTCAAAATGATAGTATTTACTTATTTTAAAAGCACACAAAACACTACTCTATATTGTATAGTTTGAAATGTTTGAAAATGTGTATTATTCTATAAAGCATTATTATTTTATAAAGGTTTGAAAATGTGTATTATTTTATAAAGCATTCATGAGAGTAATAAAAATTTATATATATTTTAAACATATATTTATATTATATATATATATATTTTTTTAAACATTCATGAGAGTGATAAACACTAAATTCAGGAAGATGGGGGAAATAATCAGGGGAGAGGTATGTAGGGAACTTCAACTGGTTTTGTGAGATTTTATTCCTTAAAATCTGAAGCAATAATGCAAAATGTGCAGATTTGACAAAGCTGGATTGTATTAGCTGTTGGTTATATAATTTCCGAACATTTTTTCTGAATGCTTGACACATTTATTCTAAAAAACACGGAAGAACAACATGCCCACTCAAATGAATTTTAAACCAAATGCTTACACATTTGTGACCACCGAAGCAAAACTTATGACTAAAGTTAATTTTTTTTAAAGATTATATTTATTTATTTGAGCGAGAACGCACAAGCAGGGGAGAGGGAAAAGCAGGCTCCCTGCTCGATGCGGGGCTCAATCCCAGGACCCTGGGATCATGACCTGAGCCAAAGGCAGACGTGTAACCAAATGAGCCACCCAGGCGCCCCACAAAACATACAACTTAAAGTGTACAGCTCAGTAGTTTTTAGTACATTAACAAATATGTCCTTCATCACCACAGTCAACTTTAGAACATTTCAACACCTCCAAAAAAATTGCAATAGCCTTGTAACCTTTAGCTATTTTTCTTCCCCATCTCTCCCAGACGTTAAGTCAAAACTAATCTACTTTGTGTTTCCTATAGATTTGTTTATAAATGGACGTTTCATATAAATCATACAGTACGTGGCCTTCTATAACTGGATTCTTTCATTTAGCAAAATGTTTTCAATGTTCATCCGTGTTGTAACATGTATGAGTGCTTCTTGCCTTTTTATTGTTGGATAATATTTCATTGTATGGAGCTACCAAACTTTGCGTATCCATTCATCAGTTGATGAACATTTGGTCTGTTTCCATCTTTTGGCAACTATGAATAATGCTGCTATAAACTTTCATACACACAGTAGTTCTGTGGATATATGTTTTCATTTGTCTTGGATATATACCTAGGAGTGGAATTGCCAAACCATATGGTAACTGAACGTTAAACTGTTGAAAGAACTGCTAGGTCGTTTTCTCAAAACAGCTGTATCATTTCATATTCCCACCACCTGTGCATGAAGGTTCTGATTTCTCCACATCTTCACCAACACTTGGTATTATCTGATTCTTTGATTATAGTGATTTTTAGGGTGTGAAGTGGTATCTTGTAGATTTGATTTGCATTTCCCTAATGCCTAATGATGTGAGCATCTTTTCATGTGCTTATTGGCCATTCGTATATCTTTTTTTTTTCTTGAGAGAGAGAAAGTGCAAACGGGGGAAGTGATAGAGGGAGAGAGAGAGAATCTTAAGCCAGCTCCACACCCAGCACAAAGCCCAACAAGGGGCTCGATCTCATGACCCTGAGATCATGACCTGAGGCAAAATTAAGAGTTAGACACTTAACCGACTGAATCACCCAGGTGCCCCTCGTGTATCTTCTTTAGAGAAATGTTTATTCAGATCCTTTGCTCATTTTTAAATTGGGTTATTGGGGTTTTTTTTATTGTTGAGTTGTAAGTCTTCTTTCTATAGTCTAGATACAACTCCCTTTCCAGATATATGATTTGGAAAAATTTCTCCCATTCTGTTAGTTTCTTTTCATTTTCTTGATAGTGACTTCTGAAGCACAAAATTCTGAAAATTTTTTTGTTGTTTGTGTTTTTTGGTGATGTATTCAAGAAACTTTTGCCTAGTCAAGGTCATGAAGATGTACCCCTATGTTTTCTTCTGAGAGGTTTATAGTTTAACTCTCATATTTAGCTCTCTTATCTTTGATCCATTTTGAGTTGATTTTTTCATATGGTGTGAGGTCAGGATCCAACTTTAGTTTTTTGCATGTTGCTCTCCAGCTGTCCCACCACCATCTGTTGAAAAGACTGTTCTTTCCCTATTGGATAGTCTTGGCACCCTTGTGAAAAATCAGTGACCATGGACACATGAGTTTTTTCCTGGACTCTCAATTCTATTTTACCAATATAGATGTCTATCCTTATGCTAGTGCCACACTGTCTTGATTATTTTGCTTCATAGTAAATTTAATAGACAGGAAGTATGAGTTTTCCAAATTTTTTCTTTTTTTGAAGATTGTTTTGGCTATTCTGGGTCTTTTGTATTTCCATGTATTTTAGGATCAGCTTGATCATTTCTAGGGGGCAAAAAGGCAATTGGAATTTTTACAGGAGTTGCACTGAATCTTTAGGTTAGTTTAATAATAAGTCTTTCCGTCTAGGACTTCACAATATTATTCTGGATCTCTTCATTCGTTCCTGTGGATTCACGTTAATACCATGAGTCATTTCCTTAGTTTTGCTTCCACTCATCTCTTGTGTGCTGTTATTGGCCAAAGCAAAACAAAACAAAACAAAGAGCCCCCATTACATTTCTATGTGTTATAGGCCCAACAATACATTATCTGAATATCGTTTTACTATTGCTTTTTAAACAAGAAATAAGAAGAAATGCAGATTTATACTGCCTTTTATAATTACATAATTACCTGCTGCTATTCTTTTTTTTTGTTTTTTTCCTTCTGTGAATTCTGTCTCTTGTTTTGGGATCACTTGCTCTCAGCCTGAAGAACTTCTTTTAGTACTGCTTATTGTTTTTAAAGATTTTATTTATTTATTTGAGAGAGAAATTGAGAGAGAGCACAAGCAGGGAGGGAGCATCAGAGGGAGGGCGAAAAGCAGGCTCCTCACTGAGCAGGGAGCCCAATGTGGGGCTTGATCCCAAGACCATGAGATCACAACCCAAGCCAAAGCCAGACGCTTAACTGACTGAGCCACCCAGGCCTTTAGTACTGCTTATAAGGCAGGTCTGCTAGCAACTAATTGCCTCAGTTTTTGTTTATTTGGGAAAGTCTTTTTTTGTTTTGTTTTGTTTTGTTTTGATTTTTGAAAGATAACTTTTCTATTCTGAATATAAGCTTCTTGGCTGAGAGTTTTTGAGAGTTTTGAATATGTTACCCCAGCACCTTCTGGCCCCATGTTTTCGGATGAAAAGTCACCTATTACTCTTATTGATGTTCCCTTTTAAGTGACAAGCTGTTCTCCTCTTGCTGTTTTCAAGACTTTCTCCTGTCTTTGACTTTCAGCATTTCTACTGTGATGTGTCTATGTATGCGTCTGCTTGTATGTATACCATCTGGAGTTTGTTGAGATTCCTGGATGTGTAGATTAATGTTTTTTTTCAATTTAGGAAGATCTCAGCCATTATTTCTTTGAATATTTTTTCTGCTCATTTCTCTCTCCTCTTTTTTTTTCTGGTACTCCCATTATACGTATGTTGGTGTGTCAAGTGATGTCCTGCATTTCTCTGAGGATGTGTTCATTTTTATTCCTTCTTTTTTAATCTCTGTTCTTCAAACACCATACTCTCTCTCAATCTATCTTTGAGTTTACTGATTCTTTTTTCAACCAGTTCAAGTCTACTGTTCTGTCTCTCTAGGGAATTTTTTCATTTTAATTATTATACTTTGTAACTCCAAAATTCCCATTTGATTCCCTGTGTAATTTCTGTCTCTATTGATATGCTCTATTTGATGCAACTGTATCATCACATCTTCCTTTGCTTCTTTTGTCGTGGTTTCCTTTAGTTTTTTGGATATATTTCTAATGGCCGCTTTGAGGGTTTCATCTATTAGATCCAATACTCATAAGCAGTTTCTATTACCCAATTTTTCCCCCCTGATATGTGAGTCATGCTTTCCTGTTTCTTGAATGTCTCATATTTTTTTTCTTGGAGGCTGGATAATTGTAGATTATAGACATTAGATTTTAGGTAATACACTGTCGGAACTCAGGATGGTCCCCCTCCCCTGGGGCTTGTTATTGTTATTTGTCTATGTATTTGTGCAGTGGCTGAATGGATTCTTTGTTCCGTCCTTTCTCATTTTCAGTGTGTGGACTCTGATGTGGCTTCTAAGGGGGGTGCAACCATGGGTATGCCCACAATCACCCCGGGAGGACAGTGGTTTTGGTGGGGTTCTCTTTGACCGTCTCTTTCCCTGACTGCACCCATCTATTAAGCTCCACTGGTTGCTGGCTAATTATTATTTTCCACAATGTGCTATGGCATAAATTGTTCCCAGATTGATCCAAACAAATTTGGACTCATCCGAAGGGATAGTTCTGAGGTCAATGTTTGAGATTTGTTCTGACCCCAGAAGGGCTCTTTCCAGGTATCTCTTTCCCTGATTCTCTCTGACCAACTCACCAGCCTACAGTTTAGCCTAATTACTAATTAGGGAATTACTAATTCCCATTCAACTACATTTTACCACAACCTCCACTGTCTTTTAGAGCACTCTAGGCTTGAACTTCTTGATACTAAATGAAGTCAGTTCCTTTGGGAAGAGATTGGCAGCCCTCTGTTCTACAGTCTGCCTCTTCCTCTAGGTAAAACCTCCGGGTCATGACTCCAGAGCCAGGGATAGGGACAGGTCGTGCTTCTCTCTGATAGACAGCTCTGCTTTAGGAGCTGAGTGCTTAGGAAAGAGGAAGGGCAGTAACCTCAGGTCTTCCTGGGTTTCCTCTCCCACGATGGAACCTCTGCTTTACAAGCCAAGGGAAGGGGATTGGGACCTAGAATTCTCAGTGGTATCCCGTTCATGGCAGAATGGGGGCTGGGCAGAAGGGAGCCCAGAGCAATGCCTCAGCAACAGATAGCTGGGGGTGGGCTTAGAAACGCTGGTGTCCTGGCCCTTCTGGGAAGATAGCCCTCTCACTGGGAGCTGGAGGGAGAGGGACTTCGGTGTTCTGGGCTGCACTGGTCTGGAGTGGAATTACCATCTCGATGAGCTGGAGGTGGGGTGGGATGGTCTAAGTTCAAACACCATAGGCTCTCACTGTTCTCACCAACTTTTAGGAGATTTTCTTGAATAAATATTTCTTCATTTGTTATATGCCTTTAGGACCATTTCCATCCATTTGCTGTGATGAGTAAAGTCCCCCTCCCACTCCCAGTGGACAAGCAGTGTGTGAGGGAGAACTGTTCTTTTGCTGTTTTAAGCCACTGAGAATAGGGAGTTTTGTTACCACAGCAGATCTAGCTTCATGGTTCTCAAACTTGAGCATACACTGGAATCACCCAGAAGGCTCACTAAAATAGAGTGTCTTACCTCCTGAGTTTCTGATTTAGCATATCCGGGTTGGTGACAGAGAATTCACATTTCTAATAAGTTCCCAGGTAAAGGTGACCCAGGACTCACACTTTGAGAGCTACTGCTCCAGCCATCCTTTCCAAAATGTGGGGATAAATAATAGTACAGTGGTACTGACCTGGTTAGAGTATTGTAGGGATTATTGTATTAACATCTGTAAGTCATTTAGAATAGTGTCTGGCACACAGGCAGCCTTAGTACTATTATTAATATGTCCCAAGGTTTTCTTAATAAAAAGATACTCTCAGGTGTTTAAATTTTAATACTCTTTGGCCTTTTACTGAAATAGCCCAGATGACTAGACTTCCCAGGATTTTCAGCTGTCTCTTTTTATTCCTTCTTGATCCACTCATAGCTCACACCGATCGCTAGGAAAGGCAGTCACCGCAGCAGGATTGTTAACTAGACAGCATAACCTTACCTACCTGCCCCGGTCGGCATGCTCACCACTACAGCACTGAAAGCAGCCCCGTTCCTCACCACGCACAAAGGTGTTTAGGCTTTGTGACTGTGGTTCCCCTCTATTCCCATCAGGACGGGGCTCGGTGTTCTCCTTTTTGATGAACCCAGTACAAGAGCCCAAAGTGGTGCTGAGATTTTTTTCCTTGTGAACAGATTGTGCAAAAAAGAAAGACAAGGGGTGCCTGGGTGGCACACTCATTAAGCGTCTGCCTTCGGCTCAGGGTGTGATCCCAGTTTTCTGGGATCGAGCCCCACATCAGGCTTCTCCTCTAGGAGCCTGCTTCTTCCTCTCCCACTCCCCCTGCTTGTGTTCCCTCTCTCGCTGGCTGTCTCTCTCTGTCAAAAATAAAATAAATAAAATCTTTAAAAAGAAAAGAAAAGAAAAACAAGAACTATGCTGTGTCAGGGAGAAGGGGGCGTACCTGGTTTCTGCTGGGCTTCTTCACCCTTCTTCCAGCTGCACGAGGCATTGGGAGGTTCACCATTACCTAGGAGGCTGAGGTCCAAGAGGAAAAGGCAAGAGCAGGTCCCTTTGAACTCCTAAGAGGGAAAGAATAAATGATGGGCGCTCTGTACTTTGATGCCCAATACTGGTCCTGTACCGCTAACTCATTTCATCCTCCCAAAGGCAAAGCCAGTAGCACTATTGCCCACTTTACAATTCAGGGAACTAAAGCACAGAGAGGTTAGGTGTTTTGTCCAAGGCCACAGAGCTACTTAAGAGAGCCAAGATTCAAACCCAGATGGTTCTAGAGTCTCTGCTGTCAACCCTGCCACCGAATCCCTGGAATGTAAGTGCCATGTGGACAGGACTGTGGACAGGCACCCGTTCTGTCTTACCCACTGCTGTCACCCCAGCCCCGAAGGGCTGCCTTACCTATAGGAGATACTCCATAAACATCTGTAGAATGAACGAGCAAATTCCCTGTTTGGAGCGGGTGAGCAGAGACTTTGAATATGTGCTCATCAAGTACTGTTTGGACAAAGAGGCTCAGAGAAGAGTAACTCCTCTGAGGTCTCGTAGGGCGTGGTGTGGGCAGAACCACTGCCCTGGTCTAATTAGATGAATTAAGTGCCTGCAAGTCTCTGCCAAAGCAAGAACCTGGGGCAGGGCGGGGTTCTGCCGGCTGGAGGCTGCCCCAGGGAGGCAGTGCCCGGCCAGGGTCGGGGGAGGGCGCCCTGCCTGCCCCTCACCTCCCGGACATCATGAGAGACAAACACTGAAGGCAGCTCTGCAGTGATACTGAGCTTGGACATAAGGAAGGATGTGGGGTTTTCCACCATGACCTAGACTGTGGGCTGTGGCCAGACCCAGGTTCAAATCCCAGATCCAGGGATTCTGCTGTCTGGGAGAGTTCACTATGCAGACTGATGGATGTGTGAGTAGTTCAAGCAGGCCCTTAGCCCTGTGGGCTCCTCCCAGACCTGGCCCTAGGGCCTCAGCCCCCAGAAAGCTGCCTCTCCCCACCCCTAGGCCGGAGCGGATTTCCCAGAGAGAGGCTGGGACGCTTAGGGTGTGATCTTGCCTCAAATAGGTCACTTTTCCAGCCGGTCACTTTTTCCCGCTGTTGCTGACCCAGAGACAGCTGGCAAACGGGCTTGCCCAAGGAGAGGAGGTGGAAGGGAGGGCAGCAAGCAGCGAGCCCTCCCCCTACCCTGCCTTCCACCTCCCAGAGCTCCAGTCCTGTGCTGTGGTGGTGCCTGGGCTGCCGGCAGAGACAGAGGGTCCGAGTCCGTGGGGACCTTGCTTAAAATGCACTCCTGGCCCCGCTCCCGAGAGTCCAGGACCCGGCATCTCCATTGTGAGGAGCTCCCCAAATTACTCTGATGCAGGCCTCACGCTGCTCTTTGGGGCACACTGGCTGAGGAGTCTCACCCCAGCACCAAACCTGGTTCTGGGTCACCCTAAGTTCCTCCCTCCCATTCTGTTTCTCCATTTCAGGGGAGGCCCTGAGGGTATAGCAGGAGCCTGACATACTGCTGACATACTGCACCCCCAGCCCTGACCTTTACTCCCCACCCACTACCCACCTCTGACTCTTTCCCCAACTTGACTTGGCCGAGGATTTGTGCTCTCCCCTTTGCAGCTGGCCTGAGCCAACCCAAAAGGCAGAAGTCTTGGCCTGGTGGACAGAGCTGCAGGGGACCCACCCAGCAGCTCCGTCTGGGAGGCACCCGCCACCCCCGCCCCCAGTGCAGATGAGGGGCAGGCAGTGAGCCTGGTGCCCGGCAGGGAGGAGGAGGTGGAAACTTTGTCCTGATGGTCAAATGAGGCATAACCAGAGGGCGGGGCCTGGGGGTGGAGGGGTTGGCCGGGCCAGCTCTGTTCCATGCACAAGCATGTGCACGATGCCATGTGGCTATTTTTACTCCTGCCAAGGAAATAGCATGATTTATGGGAGGCCTGGTCCCCTTCAGGGCTGTGTTATAAATACACCTGGCCCCACACTCTTGTTCACTTGGAGAGGAAGCTCAGGCCCTGTCCTGTGTGGCCTCTCTCCTGCCTCCCTCCCGGCCTCCCTGGGTCGTGTCCACACGTGGCCTTCTTGGGGTATCCTCCCTCCCCCCATCCCGTGGTGCCTCAGCTCTCAGTCCTCAGGGCCTCAGTATGAGTGCATTTATCCAATGCTTTCAGGCATGAGAGCTGTCTGGAAGCTGGCTCTGATGAGCAGAAGAAGAGAGAGGCTTTGAATTTGGGGTTCACACTGCCTTCAAGGACCAGTCCAGGTAATAGGAAGGAGAGAGAGGCCAGGCAGGAGGCAGGCAGGACTAAGAAAAACTCTGCCCCTCCTCCAAGATGTACCCCTTTGACCAGAGCCCCTTCCCAGAAAGTAGCGGGCAAGAAAAAGAAGTTTCCTGGGGCGCCTTGGTGGCTCAGCCGTTAAGCGTCTGCCTTCGGCTCAGGTCATGATCCCAGAGTCCTGGGATCGAGCCCTACATCGGGCTCCCTGTTCGGCGGGAAGCCTGCTTCTCCCTCTCACACTCCCCTTGCTTGTGTTTCCTCTCTCGCTGTCTCTGTCAAATAAATAAATAAAATCTAAAAAAAAAAAAAAAAAAAGACAGAGAAGGTTCCTGAATACCTGCACTGAGGGGCCTCCCTGGGCCTGGACTCGTCCCGGAAAGATCCCACCTCAGGAGGGCCAGCTGGGCTGTTCCACTTGTCAGCTACATGGGCCTGGGCAAGTCCCTCAATTTCTCTGACCCCCAAGTTTTTCTTCTGAAACGAGTGCATACGTCCTGGGTTGACGTGTGCGAGATTCAGGCCGGGCTGGATGGACAGGGAGATATTCAGGGCAGGCAGCCTGGGTCTGGCATCATCATCTTCCCATGAGAAGCCCTGGCCACGGGGACATGGGAGCAGCACTGACCGGAGGATCGCACCTCCGCTCTGCCAGGGGGAAGGCAGGGCTCCTTCCCCGTGTGTGCGGTTCCCTTGCTCCCGGGAGGCTGTCGTCCAGTCACTTCGGAGAAGTCCGTGTCCAAACCCGGCTGAGCAAGGGCGGGCTGGGTCCCATCACAGACACTAGGAGCTACAAGGGCCCCCGGGGTCACCTAAGAGTGCCAGTCAGCTGTTGCCACAACAGTGCTGCCCGACAAGCCACTGAAAACCCAGAAGCTCGAAGCCACGAACGTTTCTCTCCTGCTCATCCTGCCAGGACGCTGCACTTGGCTCCAGCTTGGGTCCAGGACTGCTCCACGCGGACAGGTGCACCAGCTGGGCCATGTGCTTCCCATAGCCGGGTCAGCAGTCAGGGGCAGCCCGGTCACACAAGCCTGCTTCCAAGCCCTGCTTGCCTCCTCTCTGTGTGTATCCCATTGGCCACAGCCAGTCTCGGCCAAGGCCACCCTAAACAGGGTGGGAGGCTCCCTCCTCCTGGGGACTACCTTTGCAATCTGCCCTGGATGAGGGGAGGGCATCCTGGACATACTCTGGGGCAAGCACAGGGAGAAGGGACAGATGTTGCAACCTCCCCGCGCCCCAGCTCCTTCCAGAGCCTTCAGGCTTCCTTCTTGAAGGTGGGAGGTGGAGGGAACTGGTTATCTATTCCTGTGCTCTACTCTTCTGCAGTTCTGAACCTTGTCCCGGGACAGGCCCTGCGAAGAGGAAAAGGAGACAGGGGGGGCTGTCAGACACCCAACCCCACAACTGTGCCATCTTGAAAAGGAATGAAGTTTAATGCCAGTACCTTCCACTGTCACTGAGCAAGGTCCGGGCTTGGAGAACGATACTGGACTGTAGAGTTTCTGATGAGGAAAATAATCCAGACAAGAGAAAGGGGAGGGGGGTTCTCCACTCCCTGTACCTGGGAATTGTGGGAAAGGAAATGACTGCAGCCTGTGTCCCCACCTGGGCTTCCAGATAGATGGAGAGGGGCTCTCTCGCCCTGTTGCCCGTTGGGACCATGAAGGAAACCCTTTGGGCCAAGCCACAACAAAGCGGACACAGTGGCCAGCGTGGTGAGGCAGGAGAAGCCTGGACACGGAGCTCTCCAAGGCCCCTCCAAGTGGGTCCTGCGGCGAGTCCCGGGCAAGAAGCCAGCCGTCAGCTCCAGGGATGGCTGTGGTGGGCAAGGGCACGGCCCTGGGCAAGCAGGACCTGGACCCTTCACCCCTCGCTCCCTGTGTGTCCTGGCCGCCCTCTCTGAGAGCGGGGAGGCCTGTGGATACCCCCTGCCCATCCCCACACACTGCTACTACTGGCACCACTATCCCCCAGAAGAGGTCAGAGCAGTTCACTCTCTTGCTTAACGTTTATGGCCAGCCCCTCGCCCTGTGGGGCAGGAGTCCACTCCACGGCCTTCCCTGACTCTCTAGCCCCCTCCGCCCACAGCTGGCTCCAGCCATGCCAAAGCTGGCAGAGACCTCAGGTTATGCCTTGATATCCTTCCTCCCCTTCTTCCGTGGCATTTGAACCCCTGAGTTTTAGCGGGACATGTGGCCACCCAGAATAATCTCTTGGCTGTCCTTGTGGCTAGGATGGTTACAAACCAAGTTCTGGCCAACAGGTTATAAACAGTGTCACCTGACAGCTTCTGAAAGACTTCCTTTAAAACACTGACGTGTGGGGGCGCCTGGGTGGCACAGCGGTTAAGCGGCTGCCTTCGGCTCAGGGCGTGATCCCAGCGTTATGGGATCGAGCCCCACATCAGGCTCCTCTGCTATGAGCCTGCTTCTTCCTCTCCCACTC
The DNA here is from genome assembly GCF_002007445.2 of Ailuropoda melanoleuca. Taxonomy (NCBI): domain Eukaryota; kingdom Metazoa; phylum Chordata; class Mammalia; order Carnivora; family Ursidae; genus Ailuropoda; species Ailuropoda melanoleuca. The sequence continues at coordinate 9,008,452 of NC_048227.1, forward strand.
CCCCTGCTTGTGTTCCCTCTCTCGCTAGCTGTCTCTATCTCTGTCAAATAAATAAATAAAATCTTAAAAAAAAAACAAAACAAAACACTGACGTGTGTATTTTCCCCCCTTCTTCTTCACCTCTTTCTCCATGCCATTGCCTGGAATGTGGGTGCAATGGCTGGGACTCTAACTGCCATCTTGGGCCAAGAGGTCAAAACCCACATTCCAGGGATGTGTGGTGAGCTGGCAAGAGCCTGGTCCCTGAAGAATTCACGGAGCCGAGCCACCATGTCAGCCCTAACTGCCTCCCTCCGGACTTTTCCATGAGAAGGGGGGCAGGGAGAGAAGCTTCTATCTTGTTGAAGCCACTGCCTTTCTATCACTGTCACTAACACATTGAACTTTTCACTGTTTCCAGAATGGGCCACATTCTTCCACACCTCCAGGTCTTTGTACCTGCTCATGTCTTTTCCTGCATTTTCCTGCCCCCCCCCCCACCGGCCAACAGCCTGAGAAATTCCCATTTACCTTTAAAAACTCACCCCAGGCATCATCTTCCCTATGATGAAATCTAAAACTACTCTGATTTTAGGTGACTAATGAGCCATTACGTCTCTTTCTACTTGCATTTTATTCTTGAACTCTCACAAAGTTAGCTGCTCCCAGTTGTGGGTTCCCCCGCCAGGGCCCACCTCAGCCTCAATGCCCTCCGGGCACCTGTCTCTCCAGCCCAAAAGCATGCTCCTCGGCAACTTAGACTTTTTGTCTTTACCCTCCTGGTCCTTCACGAAGCGTGATTCATCCGTGGGGTCTGGTGGGTGTCTGCAGGGCTGGGGTGATTCTGAGTCCCAACCTAGCCCTTTCTGTCATCCTGTCCCCCTCACACCCACCCCGGGCTGGCAAGAGGGTGACAAGATGGTGAGGGTCAGCCCAAGCCAAAGGCAGGCCAGGGGGCCACACACCTGGGCTGTGCCAGGAACACTACTGGGTGGTGGGAGGTCCGCTCTGTGGCGTGGAGGTGGGGGCTTCAGCCCAGGGCGGTGGGGATGGGCCCAGGAGTCAGTCAGGGCTGCGGAAGGGAGGAAAAGGGCGCGCCAGGGAAGTGTAGATCCCCCTTACACTGCCCGGCCCTGGCAGACAGTCCAGACATTATCGCACCAGCCATGGAAGGACCTCAGACTGGCTCGCTTCTGCTCCTAGCTCTCTGGGACACTGACGTACAGGGGACCCTCTCTGGAGCCAGCCTCATTCCTCGCAGGGATGTTGTCAAAGTGCTGGGCCCCTCTTGGACAGAGCTCCCCTGCCTCCTCCAGTCCCTGTGCCCAAAGAGCCGGTGACCCCACTTGGAGGGACTGGTCCCTGCACCGAGGGGAGAGGAGGGCCAGGCCATGGATGGTGGACACCCTGCCCGGCCTCAGAGCCACACATCTTGAGAACAGACAGAGCCCCAACTCCAGACTGAACTCTGCTCTCTGTGTCCACGTGGGACCACGCGGAAGTCGGGATGTCAGAGAGGATTTCTATCTGTCCCTAAAAGTTCTTTGTTGTCCGGTTCTTACAGAGAAAGGAGCTGGGCAGACAAACCACATCCAATAAGGGGGTGTGATTACCACGAACAGAATGATTCAGGGTATTCCCTGGACTGGCCGATGAACTGGGCGGTGGCAAGCCAAGGTATGCCTAGGTTTCTAAGCACAAAGCCCCAGCGNGGGGGGGGGGGGGGGGGGGGGGGGGTGGGGGGTACAGACAGGAAGGAAGCCTGTTCCAGCCCCAGTTGGAGTGGTCACACAGGGGGATGCCAGAGCTCAGGGGGCAGGTCCTTGACGGGGAAAACAGTGCTGCCCTGTCTGCACTCGGAGAGTAACGGGGAAGTTGAGGCACACCCACAATGTGCAGGTCAAGGTCAGAGAACCAGATGCCTTTTCTGAGGACTCTAGAATGTAAGCTGCACATGGGCAGGACCCTATCACTTATCTGTTTCCCCCTCCTGGAGAGCCTCCCAGACACCCCCAGGGGGAGCTGGCCACACCTCCCACACCAGTAAGTAGCCCCCACCATGGCATCAGACATGCTTTGCCATTGGGTATACTGCTTTTAAGAGAAGATACATGAAGGAAGGCAGGTTTTGGGGCTGGAGGTGGTGGAGAAAATGCAATGGATCCGTGTCAGAATGGGCCCCTCCCTGCCGGCTGGGAAGTGGGTGCTGCCTGCCTGGCCTTCTCCACGGGGATCTTGTGGGAGCAGGCAGAAGACAGGGAGGGGACAAATGCCAGGGGCCGCATGTGGCCCCCACTCTCACCTGCAGGGCAGGGTGGGCTCAGCCTGCACCCGGAGGGGAGATGGGGCCCTAGAGGATGTGGAGGGCCTGATCTTGCTCCCTCCCCTCACAGTATGGACAAAAGAACCAGGACAACTGGGGTGCAGGCCCAGAGTCTCCTACCCCCCCATGGAAGGAGCTGAAGTGACTTGTCCAGGTGAGGCAGGCTGGCAAGGGGCATGAGGCCCTCCAGGCATCAGCCCCTCCTGAGCCCTTTCTGCAGCTGGAGGCCATTTCCTTCCCCAAGATCACAGCACCCCCCCCCAGGTGACACAGCTGGGATGGGAGCCTGGGGACTGCCATCCACCCCAGAACCTTTCCGCCCATCAGCTGCTGTGTCCTGTGCCTGGGAACCCCTACCGGGGGTCCCTGGCTCCTTGCTTCCTCTCTGGGGGCAGCCCTGGGTGAGGGTGGGGACCAGGGGGGCAAAGGGAGGGACTGGAGGCCCAAACCTTCTGTGGGTCCTCTTCTCTCATGGGCCAACAAAACTCGGGGGGGGAGGGTGTAGCCACACAGCAACTATGGCCATGGGGTTGGGGTGGGGGGAAAAGAAAACCCCAACACCCCGCTTTCCACTCCAGGCCCCAACTTCTCTGTATTTGTTTATTTACCTTGGAAAAGGCCCCACGGCCCAGGCAGGAAATGGGCCAATTTCAGGAGGCTCAGCCGAGCTGGGGAACAAGGAGCCACATTGTGCTTCATGCCCGACTGCTCCCCACCCTGGGCCTGCCGCGGGAGCCCGGGGAGGGGGATCTGCGTGGGGGCCCGGCAGGAAGGAGGCATGGGGCCGAGGGGCTGCCAGCGCTCCGAGCCAGCTGTCCATGAAAGGGCTTCTGTGCGGGGGCGGGACTGGGGGCTGCCGCGTCCCCACCCCTCCTGGGAGTGATGAGGCAAGGATGCAGGGCAGAGGGAGGCCCCTCACTACGGCCTAGGACCCTCCTGGCACCCACCTGCCAGCTCAGCTCGGAGGGGAGAAACCCAGGAGCTGCCTGGCTGTGGTCCCCACCCCCCATCTCTTCCCGGGCAGATTCCACCCTTCACTGGGGGGACGTCCGGCCCTCAGCCTCCCCTCCCTGGTCCCAGCTCCTGCCAGGCAGCTGGCCCAACCTCAGGCCTCCCTGTGGAGGACATGGCGGGCCGGAGAATCCTGTGGTCAGAGCCCTGCCCTGGCTGATGAGGGCCAAGCCAATGTGGAGCTTGATGTCACCATGGGGGCACTCGGGGAGGGCTGGCCCTTCCGCAACTCTGGACTCTTCCATACCAGCAGGCTGTGTCCATACAGGCCAATAATTCATTCATTCATTCATTCATCCATCCATCCATTCATTCATTCATCTAACACATGGCTCCCTGTCCATAGCCGCACACTCCCTTCTCTATTCCGGCAGCCCTGACTGAGACAGCGGTCTCTCCCCAGGGTCCCAGAGTGCTACTGGGAGACACAGATCTGAGTATGACACCCCATCTCTAGGGGTCTTCTTCAGAGACTTCCTACTACTTTCCCCCCTGTGCTCAGGCCCCAGCACAACAATGACGGGGTGCGGGGGGCCACGGGGGGTCAGGGGTGAGGTGGACTTCTCCCACCCATCACTCAGGGCAGCTTTGGGATGGACATGTCCTTCCAGCTGGAAGAGAGTCTGAGGGGCCTCAGAATCAGGATGAAGACCTGGAACATGGGACGGCCCCTCCCACCCCCACTCAGGACTCTGAGGTGGCTCTGTGCCCCCACCCCTGCTGCCCTTGCAGCCCCATGCCACCCGGTGTGTGTGTTTCTCTGCGTTCATCTCCGACTGGATCATCAGCCCCACTGGCCGGGACCAGGTCTGTCTCCACCGCGTGTCCGCAGAGGTGGGTCAGAGTAGGTGCTCCGCAAACGTGTGTGGGGATGAAGGAAGCAGGAAGGGAAGGGAGGAACGAAGGAAATGACCAGAATATAAGGAGAGATCATCTGCATCCAGAGGGGTGGGCTCGATATTGTAAAGGGGTCCATTCTCCCCCAAATCAATCTAGAACTTCAATAAATGAATCTCTAAATCCAATAGGATTATTTATGGAAGTAGACGACAGAGTTTGTCTAGAAGACAAAACAAGGAGGAGAAGCCAAGACGATGATCCACAGGAAAAACAAAGACGAGGAACTGCCCTTCCGGCTAGGAAAGCAAAGGCCACGTTCAATCATGAAAACCAACGGGGTCCCGCATGTTCGCTGTGCTTGCAGCCGCCACTGGGGCACAGCCATTTCCAGCTAAGGAAACTGAGGCACAAAGGAGTGAGGGCACTGGCTCAGGGCTCCCCCGGTGTGCCCCAGGCCCTGTTCTAAACGCTCAGATCTGATGTTTCGTCCTTATGACAGTCCACGCAGCGGGTACCATTATCCACACCGTGTGAAATGCTGGGCCGTGGTTCCAAAGGAGGCCGACTGAGCTTTGAAAGGGTCCAAGACCTATCACGTGAGAAAAAGCTACAGAATGATACACATATACATCACTGAAAGGAGACACAGGAAATGCGTGTGGAGGGATGTGAGTGCACGGAAGTTTCTGGAAACAAGCAAAACGAGACCCATAGTGTCATCTCTGCAGAGGGGAAAGGGATGGGGACTTTAGGATTTGACTTCCTATACTTCGTGCACCCCTTTCCTTCTTAAGTGGTAAAATAAAACCCAGAGAAACGTGCCTAAAATATAAGTGTCCCCACAGAAACTCATCAAAAGAGCATCCGCGTGACAGCACCCAGGCAAGGGAGCGACGCGGTCAGTCCCTCAGCGCCCGCCTGCCCTTCCCAAACCTGACCAACTCCCGGTCCCCCCTGACTGCCCCATCCTCCCAACCGACTAGGACATTAACCTCTTTACTTTTCAGTAACATTTATCATAAACAGCGATTTACTTTTGCCTGTTTCCAAGTTTTGTCTAAACGAGCCGTACGCATCCTGCCGGGCCAGGCTTCTTTCAGCCTTGTGATTAAAAGAGTCACCACGTCGGTGTGTGACGCTCATCTCGTTCATGGGGCGCCTCCCTAGTGACCTGTCACCTGCCAACGGTCCCACGTCCTCATGCCATCCCCCTGGGGGGTGGATTTCCACCTAGGAATTTGGGGCGGGGGGGGGGACACAAACACTCTCTCTATAAGCAAGCCCCAAACTGGAGACAACCCAAATGTCCATGAACAGGAGAACACAGCGACTACGCCAGGTCCGTCCAACGGAGCCCCCCTCGGCAACAAGAGTGAACAAATCACAGAGCCTCACAGCCTTACTTGAGCAGCTGGGTACAAAGAGCAAATAACAGTGCGGTTCCATTTATACACCGGTCGAGAACAGGTGCGGCCAAATGGGGAGGCTGACAGTGAGAACCGCGACGCGTCCGGCTGCAGGGGGATGTGAGGCAGCCCTCGGGGGTAACAGGCCTGCCCAGTGTCTTGAGCCGGGTGATGGTCACGTGGCCACATTCGCTTTGTTCATAATTGGTCAAGCTGGACACACAAGACCTGTGCATTTTAACATAAATTCTATCGCTATAAGGAAAAAACTATCTGCATATGTATTACTCTAATTACAATGGGGCGCCTGAGTGGCTCCGTCAGTTGAACTTCCTGACTCTTGATTTTGGCTGAGGCTGCAATCTCGGGGCGGTGGGATAGGCCCTGCTTACTGCGGGCTCTGCGCTCAGCAGGGAGTCGCTGGGGATTCTCCCTCTATCCCTCCTCCCACTTGCGTGCTCTCTCTCTCTCTCTCTCTCTCTCTCTCTCTCTCTCGTAAATAGATAAATCTTTAAGAAAAAGTATTACCAGTAAACAAAAGCAGCCCAATTTTACTCACTTGTAAAAATGTCCCTGAGTCCACATCTCGGGTCTGGATGGACACACAGCCGGCTGCCCTCAGGGGACCCTCCAGGGAGGGGGAAGGGAGCACATGAAGATTTTCACCTTCTTGTCAAAGTTTTTATCTAACTATCTATCTGTCTATCTATATGTCCACATCCAACGTGGGGCTCGACTTCATGACACCGAGATCAAGAGTCATACGCTCCACCTACAGACCGAGCCAGCCAGGCGCCCCAGTCCACTTTTTATTATAAACTCATGTCTGAAGTTTGCACAAAGCATAATGCTAGTTTTTTTTAATGAGTATGATTATAAATTATGTATATTTCTTTCTCTTTAAAAAGAGTGAATCAGAAAGCAATAGTGACGAAGAGTCCACTGTCAGCAGAGGGATTGTCCTGAGCAAAGATGCAGCCCCAGCCCAGGGGTTGGGGTGAGTGTTTGGGGGCCTGCCAGGGGCATGAGGGCTGGGACCCTGGATTCCATGAATGGGAGGCATGCTCCAGTTAGGAAGCTGAGCACTGAGCCCAGGGCAAGGCCTTGTTCACTAGGCTGGGCCTTTTGGGTCTGACCCTACAGAAAGTGGGAGCCAGTGAAGACGTGGGAGCAGAGTAGATGTGGTAGGTCACAAAGATCTAGTCTGTCCTTGAGGGAGGCCACTGGAGGTCAGGAGACAGGGGAGGGGTCCCCCAGCGTGGGTGGACTCAGGGAGATTTCTCACCTGCAGGGGCCCAGGGAAGGCCTGCAGGCTTCTCCTGGGCAGACTCTCCCTCCTTCCCAGGAGAAAGCTCTCTTTGCCCAGGCACAAGAGAGAAAGAAGGGACTCCTTCCAGGCAGGGAGAGGCAGACAGAAGCTCCTGCCGGTGTGTATGGCCCCACCATGACGACCGGGGCAGCACAAAGCCGGGCCAGTCCACACCCAGGGCCACCTTACCCATCAGGCCCCATGGGTGCCGCGCCTGGGCCCACAGCACTTCTGGGGACCCTCCAACATGCTTTCTTTTAAAAACAGAACTGAAAAACCTTGCCGGTCAAAAAGTGTTTTCATATAGAATACTAATATATTCATCTTTCTACTAGTAGCTGTCAAATATAATTTCTAATATTGTTTTTACTGGAGGAAGGGGCCCGGGAAGGCCAAAGGGTGTGTCACATGCAGCCGTGATGGCAACAGAGACAACACTTTGCAGCCCAGACTGTAACTGAGCTTGGCCCCAGGCTGTGCGCATGGGGAAGCCGTCCCAGCAGCCCCAGAGCACTGGCACGACAGCCCAGGGACGACACACAGATTACCTAAGATGACAGCTGCCGGGCACAGTTTGGATCCAGGCCCCCAAATCCAGAAACTGTGTTCTGAACCGTCCTGCGACATGGCCACACGGGGCCTGGAGGCCTCAAAGATACCCTTGTGCTTTGCCCTGGGTTGGTGCCTGCACAGGCCCCAGGAGAAGACCTATGGGAAGGGGGCGCCTGTCCTTCACGTGGCATCACACTCCCCTTTGCCTCTCCCCAGCACACACTGGGGAAGGGCCAGGACCGGGCAAGAGCCAGGGGGGACCGGGTGGAGGGACGTACTCCCTGCCTACACTGCAGCCCTTCGTGGGAGTGACACGAAGACGGGGCCTGTCCGGTGGGATGACCTAAGACAGAGAGGTAAGGCTGGGCGCAGGCGAGTATAAGCCTGAGGCCCAGCTAAGCACTCAGCCTCAGTCCCCTCATCTGTCAAATGGGGCCAACAAGGTTATGAGTATGAAAGGGCCTCCCAGGACACAGGGAGCTTTGGGATTGTAATCCGAAAGCANGGGGGCCTGGGGGTGATGTCCACACCTTTTCCTCCACACGTCCACCCCTGGCTGAGGGAGGGCATGGTGGCTAAAGGTCATGCCTCTGCATCTGACAGTCCTTGTTAGGCTTCTGCCCTCACAGCTAGTGTGGCCTAGAGCCAGGCTCCTGCGTGGGCTGCAGGCCGGGGCGGGGCAGGAGACGGGCTCCAGAACATACTCGGGACCATCCAGCCTGGAACCTCCCCAGGCAGGGGCCGTGGAGGGGGGAGGTGAGCCCCTTGGCCAGGGCTCGCTTTCCCAGCAGGCAGGTGACTTGCCCCAGGAGAAGCCCCAGAGGGTCCCCCTCACCCCCCAGCAGACAGCAGCCGAGAGAGGCTGGGGAGTGTGAGGCCTGCCACCTCCCGGACCTGAGACCCCTGACTGCTTAGGACAGGGTGGCAGAGGCGGCAGGGGCCAGGCTGGGGCCCCCTTCCTCCCCGCTCGGCAGCTGAGGTTACTTTTTTCCCCTCCACTGCTGCTGAATTTCCCTTCGAGTTGGATAAATAAGCAGCAGGTTCCAACGTCAACGAAACAGGAGCTCGAGCTGCCGCACAAAAGCCGCTTTCAGTAGCGGCAGGCGCCTCCAGCCTGTCCTGGCCACAGGGCGGCTACAGCAGCCCCAGCTCGGCAAGGGGCAGGACGGGGTGGGGGTGGGGCTCCCTGGAGGTGGGGCACCCCTTTGCCGCCCCTCCACCGCACTCGCAGACACCATGCCCCTTCCCGGCAGCAACCCCAGAGTCCCCGCACAGAAAGGGCCTGCTTCCTGCTGGTAGCTCTGCAACCCTCTGCCCCAAATGCCTTCCTCCTTCCCTTGGCCTGGAGAAAGCGCCTCCCCCTCCAGCACTCACACGCGTGTCACCTCCTTGCCTCCTGGCCTGCCCCCAGCAGAGCCCACGCTTGTCCTTTGCCCCTGTAGCACTCTGCACAGACCGAGTAATGTGCACCCTCCCCTAAAACCATCAGCCTCCCCATTGCCCGAGGGTAAATCGGGCTTTCCAGCCTCCACTACAACCCCAACTCCCCCACACACCCACCCCGGCAGGCTGCCTCCTTTTTCCCTCAGTAGTTTTTGCAAAGGCTGTGCCCTCTGTCTAGAACACCCTTCCTTCTCTTCTCCCTGGCCTCCCACTTGGCTTTGAGACCCAGTTCGAGCATCACCTTCTGACACCCACCCCGAGGCCTCCTGTAACCAGATGTCAGGGAGCGTTATTCTGTCCATGACTGACTCCCACCTCCCATGAGAGCAGGTGCCCAGTCTGGCTCGTCCTGTGTCCCCAGCGTCTGGCCCCGTCTGTGCTGTGTGTGCAAAGGAGGTGCTCAGTGAAGGTTTGCTACCAAAAATTCCTATGATCACATTAACATTCCACTTATACAAACTAAATGCCAACTACACTCTATTGACTGCAGTCCAGCAGGGGGCGGGGGGTGGGGAGGGAGAAGGTACAAGACAACTTTTGGGGATAAAGAATATACTCACTAGTATTATTTTTCAATCCTGGCACTGTTGCTTGCCCTTAGGTCAGTAGCTGGAACTCTCTCTGAGCCCATTTCCTCACCTAAAAATTCAAATAAATAACAACCAGCTAGTAAGGTGTTAAGAGGACTAAATAAAATGTAAATTAATACTTAATAAATGATACCTATCTTTAAGCTCATTTTGCACTATACTGGCCAGTTATTGTATATACCAGGTACATATGTACCAGTTATTAATATTTTATTGTGTTATTTCCCAGTAAGACATTTGCATTTGAACCAGAAGACAGTCATTATCTGCATTGATTGTGGTGATGAATTCACAAGTATATCCATATGTCAAAACTCATCAAATTACACACTTTAAATATGTGAATTGTGCATCAATAATGTACCTCAATGATGCTATTAAAAAATTCACACACCCATTGATCCATCAAGTTCTCAGACTCTATGCTATAAAAATAAAAGCACAGGGGCGCCTGGGTGGCTCAGTCGTTAAGTGTCTGCCTTCGGCTCAGGGCGTGATCCTGGAGTTCTGGGATCGAGCCCCACATCAGGCTCCTCCACTGGAAGCCTATTTCTTCCTCTTCCTCTCCCACTCCCCCTGCTTGTGTTCCCTCTCTCGCTGGCTGTCTCTATCTGTCAAATGAATAAATAAAATCTTTAAAAAATAAAAAATAAAAATAAAAGCACAAGTATATTCAGGATTTGACAAACATTTTCTGTGAAGAGCCAAATAGTAAAAGTTTTCCGTTTTGTGGCCCATATGGTCTCGGTCACAGCTACCCACCTCTGTCTTTGTAGCTCAAAGACCATAGACTCCATGTCAACTAGCGAGCATGGTTTTGTTCCAATAAAACTTTATTTAGAAAAACAGAAAGCAGGCTAGATTTGGCCTGTGGACCACAGTTTGCAGACCCTGAACATAAGATACACATACTCATGGATCTGCATGGTAATAGACATCATTAATAGAAACCACCTAAATGTCTATCTAAAGGGGAATAGCTGAATAATTTACAATAATTCCACACTGTGGGAATCAGAGTGACAATTAAAAAGAATGGGTTAGATCCTGTGTGTTGACATGCAAAGCCATTCATGACAGATTTTTTGTTTCAGCTATTTTATTATGAGAATTTAAAAATATATGGAAATATTGAACCAAATTATGGTGAGCGCCTGAACACTCACCACACAGATTCTACCGTTAACATTTTGCAACACTTATTTTGATCATCTATCCATCCATCTATCCATGATAGATTTTTAGGTGAGAGAAATGAAGTGTAAGATGTACAATATTGGGGTGCCTGGGTGGCTCAGTGAGCTGAGTGCCTGACTCTTGATTTCGGCTCAGGTCATGATCTCAGGGTCGTGAGATGAAGCCTGCTGATGGGCTCTGCACTCGGCGTGAAGCCTGCTTGAGATTCTCTTTCTCCCTCTACCCCTCCCCCCAACCCCATTCTCCCATTCTTTCTCTCTCTCTCAAAAAAAAAAAAAAACAATATTAATTCCATTTTAGTAAAACAGAAAGCAGGAAAAGATTGTACTGTGTGTGTGTTTGCTAAGTCTAGAGAAAGTATCAAGACAGGTGCCTGAACTCTTTATTTTTCAGATTCTTTTTTATCTAGCAGAGAGAGAGAGAGAGAGCGCACGCGTGCAAGCACAAGCAGGGGGAGCAGCAGAGGGAGAGGGAGAAGCAGACTCCCCGCTGAGCAGGGAATCTGATCCCCAGACCCTGGGATCATGACCTGAACGGGATGGCAGACGTTAACTGACTGAGCCTCCCAGGCGCCCAAGACGTGCCTGACCCAGTGCTGATTCCCTGAGGGCCGGGTTTGTAGGGATAGGAGGATATAATCATCTATTTCTCTCCTCACCTCTAATGCTGATTAGTTGTGAACATTGGAAATGCCCTAACAAGGAATTTTAAAAATTCTTCTTTAGTAAGAATGGAACAGTCTCATCCAGCCCTTGACAGCGCGGGCAAGGGAAATGGAGTGAGAACCAGGGTTCAAATTTTGGGGAGGTGAGCCCATTCCTGGAGGCCCCCCCCACCAGCACGTCAGCCAGTCCTGCCCCGTGCAAGGGGGGCGGGGTGCACACACAGGAGCAACCAGGCCCCTGCATGTCCCTGCAGATGCTCAGTTACCTCGCCCCTGCCTCCCAGTACCAGCACACCCACCTCCTCTGCCCAGACTGGTGTCGCTCCACACCTGCCCCGGCTGGAGCAGGTGCGCCCGTGTACCTGCCAGGTTGTCCCGCACCAGCGACAGCCCTCCTGCAGGGTGTCCTGGGCACCTGGAGAAGGTGTGGGCTGAGCCTGCTTACCTCTGTGCTCCAGGGTCCAATCACTACCCTTCCTCATCCTCAGGCCCCCCTGGCATTCAGGCTCTTCCAGAAAGATCTACAGCCCCCTCCTCATCACAGCACGTTTTTCATTCAACAAACATTTATGGAAGCTTGCTCCAGGCCAGGCGCCCAAGACACCCGGGGGCTTCGAGGCTTGTGGGGAAGACAGGCACAGGTGTGGGGGCCACAGGGCACAGAGGCAAGCACCAAGGCCATCTGGAAGCGTGGGGGGCTCATCCTAGAGGAGGCAGTATCAGACCCAAGTGAGTGCAGGGCACCAAGTGTCCAGTGGGGGTGACATGTGGCCATAGTCAGGGAGGATGTGGTAAGAAGGGCCTCTGGGAGTGCAAGCTAGGGAGACAAGAGGAGTGTGGGGGATGAGAGGGTGTGTGCAGGGCCCCCAGGAAGGGAGGCCTCTCCGGGGAGGAGCTGAGAGGGGGGATCTACTACCACCTCACCCCTGTCTCCCGCCCCTCTGCCCAGTGAAGCAGGAATGGGGGGTGGGCACTGATGGTAATCCCCCTCCTCCCGGTTCATCGTCTCCCTTTCAGTGAGCCCTGGGGTATTGTTCTGCCTTTGTAAAGACGGAGATCGAGTGACAAAGCCGGGTGGGTGGGCAGGCGGCCCAAGAGGCCTCTTCTCTCCAGGCAGCATCTGCATGGGGGAGGGGCCCTTCCACAACCCCCACCTCTGGCTTCCCAGGAGCAGCCGTTGCCATGGTGACAGGCCTGGCATCCCCCAGCTCCTGGGGCGCCCTCCCCACCACCGCTGACAGAGGAAGGGCCCCCAGACTCCTCTCCGCCCTGCTGGGGGGCAGGGGCACAAAAACCCTGGCTCCCGGGCCCAGTGCAGGTAGTGGGAAGCCTCCACTGCCCTCAGCCTCCGCACTGGCTGCCACCAGCAGGGGCTCCTCTGGAGGCCCCACCTCCTACGGATACCATGACGTGTGGTCCCCCGCTATGATTCATGCACCTATGTGTCCATGGGGCCAGACGCATAGAGAAATAAACCGGCCCCATCGTCCATGAAGAGGCGGGCTGGGGGCCGTGGTGCGGGGACCGTCTGCGGTCCTTCCCAGGAGCCTGAGCTTCACCCTCGGCAATTGGAAGCTGCCGCTGCATTCTGGGGAACTGTTATCCCTGACCAGGTGGTCAAGGGCGGGTCCTTTTTTGCAAGACACCCGACTGCCTGGGGAAGTTCAGGATCTTGCAGCCGTACCCCTCGCAGCTCAGGTGGGCCGAGTGTGGACAAGTGCCTGATCTTGCAGGGCCTCTCGGAGAGCACGAGGCTGGGTGCACGACCACGGCAGAGCACGCCGCTTTCCTTCTCCCTTCCGTGCCTGAGTCCCCACCTTCCTCCGGTGGTGATGGGCAGCCTCATGCTGGGAAAGAGCCTAGAGTCCCACCCTGCCCCTGTCGAGCTGTGTAATCTGAGCAAATATCTTGAGTTTTCTGTGCCTCAGTCTCTCCTCTGGAAAATGATTACAGAATTCCTTTGCAGAACTGTTATGAGGGTTGGAAAGGTCACGGAGGGAAGTGCCTGGCCCAGGACCCCGTGGCTCATGGGAGGTTCTCGGTCCATCTCCTAAATCCCCTGCAGGGCTGGCCTCTCTCTCTCTCTCTCTCTCTCTCTCTCTCTCTCTCTCTCTCTCTCTCTCGGCCCCTCGTGCTCTAAGCACCCTGAGCAGCCGCTAGGGCGTCTGGACCTGTGGAGTCTGGGTCTTCCGGGTGCCCCTTCCAAGGGTGAGGGCAGATGTGAGGAGGGTATGAGGTGGACTCCTAAAGTATCCGTGGGATGTCGCTGTGCACAGCCCCTGGGCTCTGCAGGCACAAGAAGGAGAATGGGGCTCTCCAGGGGCTGTTGGGGTGGTGGCTGCAGGCTCCCTGGCCAGAGAGGACTCCCCAGGGAAAGCCCTGCGCCCAGGGAGCTCAGGGGAGAGGAGGGGAGGGGCGGAGAGAGGGGGACACTGGGGTGTCAAAATGAAATCCTCCAAATATTGTATGATTTCACTTATATGTGGAATCTGAACACAAAACAAAACAAACTCACAGATACAGAGAACAGATTGGGAGGGGTGGGCAAAATGGGTGAAGGGGGCCAAGAGATACAAACTTTCAGTGATAAGATAAATAAGTCCAGGGGACTCCGTGTACAATTGCTGGCTACAGTCAGTAATGCCGTATTGCACGCTTGAAAGTTGCTGAAAGAGTGAAACTTGAAAGTTCTCATCACAAATGGAAACAAATGTGTAGGGTGACAGACCGTGATGAGACTTACCTGGTGATTATTTCCCGGCGTAAACAAATGCCGAATCACGCTGTACACCTAAAACTAATGTTAGATGTCAATGATACTTGTATTTAAAAAGCCGAGTCCTGGGGCACCTGGCTGGATCAATTGGTGGGGCCGGCAACTCTTGATCTGGGCGTTGGGAGTTCGAGACCTACCTTGAGATCACGTAAAAATAAAAAATATAAAAAATCTTTAAAAATAAATAAATAAATAAATAAATAAACAAATAAAAAGTCGGTTCTACAGGAAAGGAAACCGAGGCTAAGGGAGAAGAACCCAAAGTCGCATACAACTGGGGAAGTCGCAGGCTGCACTTGAACTGGCACTGAGTAGGGGGCCGAGGCTTCTCAACGCCTCAGAAATGG